>NC_069508.1:89780911-90065911 GCF_027579735.1 Bombina bombina | reverse complement strand
CTCCCTGTATGTGTATCTGTAGCTATATTTCTTTTGTTATAGACTTTAATACTATATTTGTTTTAAAGGATGAATCACTTTTATTAAGGACTGCACTTTAAACATATAATTGAAAGATTCTTAGAAGATCTTGCCGGGTAATAATTCTGCACTCCCTGTACTTGCTATCTTAAAACACATATTTATGAAATAGAAGTGGATATATATATGTAAAAAACACTACAAATAGACCCATATTATTCTCCAAGCACTGAATAATTATTTTCTTTGTAATATATATATATATAAACAAGCAAGTAGAATCCTGCGACAAAGTCCCAGGAAGTTAAGGGTCCATAAGCGCTCCAGATAGGGACAATAAAATTTAATCCCTAATAATTGAGGTTAGAAATAGAGTATTACTTCTATAAATGCCAATAGCTGCTGCTACACCTGAATGCAAAGGGAGACTCTCTATTGTCCCCCTTCTAAAAATAAAGATAGAAAAGAAATGGATGGTTAGCGCTGCAAAGCATGAAAAATAAAACCATATATGGATAAACAGAATTAATATATCAATCACAGAATATAAAAGTGATAAAAAAATACCATTAAAACCAAAATAAAAATAAAAAAGGCCATAAACACATAGGTAGAGTATAGAGCCAGGATCAATGTAGTAAATATTCCAAATGATCCCAGGAAATCTTCAAATACAGTTCCCCCAAGGATGTAAACTTACTTGAAGAACCCTTAATCCATATGAGGTAAGTAATGACGTAATCACCATCCAATCCCACTGACTTAGCAAGCCACTGCTTTCAGATGCGAGTCTTCTATAGCTCCTGAAGTATCCGTAATTAGAAACTTTCAGACCTCCTCCAGTGTTAATAAAGCTTCACAGGTGCTCATATAAAGCAAAGAAAAAGAAGGAACACTGATAGTGTAATACCGTTTTATTTAGGCTTAAAAACACAAACAGTGAAATGCTACTCACAAAGATAACCTCAATAAATGAGGTAAATATTCAGCAAAAAAACAAAGAACTGTGGAATACAATCAAGTCAGCTGAGATTCAGTAAAATATGGCAGTCAGTAAGATCCTTACGCGTTTCAAAGGCATAGGTGACTTTTGTCTGCCTACTTCATCAGAGGTATTGTTCTACTGACACACTACCATGTATTTATTCACACCTGAGGTGAATACGTCAGAGGTAGTGATGTCGCGAACAGTTCGCTGGAGAACAGTTCCCGGCGAACTTAGCTTGTTCGCGTTCGCCGCTGCGGGCGAACATATGCGATGTTCGATCCGCCCCCTATTCGTCATCATTGAGGAAGCTTTGACCCTGTATCTCACAGCCTTCTGACACATTTGAGCCAATCAGCAGCAGACACTCCCTCACAGACCCTCCCAGCTCCTGGGCAGCAGCCATTTTAGATTCATTACGATCTTGCTTTCTTAGTGAGAGGAGCTTTAGTGTTGCTGCTGCTGACATTATAGGGAAATAGATAGCTAGGCTAGTGTATTTAGTGTCCACTACAGTCCTGAAGGACTCATCTAATCTCTGCTGTAAGGACAGCACCCCAAAAAGCCCTTTTTAGGGCTAGAACTTCAGTCGTTTTTTTTTTATTTTTTATTTTTATTTGTAATTTTATTTGCATTTACCTGGCTTTCAGCCTGTGTGTGAGGCTCACAGCATATACTGTGATTAGTGCCACCACTGATACCTGCTTAACATTAGTGTAAATTTAAACAACAAAACTTTTAAATCATTTTGCTAGTGTAATCTAATTTCATTTTTTATCAGGCCTGTGTGTCAGGCTTACACAGCATATACTGTGGTTAATTGCTGTGCCAGCAGCCACCACTCATATCTGCTTAACATTATTTTAAATAAAAAAAAAAAAAAACTTTTAAATAATTTTGCTAGTCTAATCTAATTTCATTTTCTATCAGGCCTGTGTCTCAGGCTCACAGAGCATATACTGTGGTTAATTGCTCTGTGCCAGCCACCACTCATATCTGCTTAACATTATTGTAAATTTAAACAACAAAACTTTTAAATCATTTTGCTAGTGTAATCTAATTTAATTTTCTATCAGGCCTTTGTGTCAGGCTTACACAGCATATACTGTGGTTAATTGCTGTGCCAGCAGCTACCACTCATATCTGCTTAACACTATTGTAAATTTAAAAACATTTTTTTAAATCATTTTGCTAGTGTAATCTAATTTCATTTTCTATCAGGCCTGTGTCTCAGGCTCACACAGCATATACTGTGGTTAATTGCTCTGTGCCAGCCACCACTCATATGTGCTTAACATTAGTGTAAATTTAAACAACAAAACTTTAAAATCCTTTTGCTAGTGTAATCTAATTTCATTTTCTATCAGGCCTGGTGTCAGTCTCACACAGCATATACTGTGGTTAATTGCTGTGCCAGCCACCACTCATATCTGCTTAACATTATTGTAAATTTAAAAAAAAAAACTTTTAAATAATTTTGCTAGTGTAATCTAATTTCATTTTCCATCAGGCCTGTGTGTCAGGCCCACATCATATAGTCTGATTAATAGCTCTTTTTTCCACCACTTATATCTGGTGTAACATTAGTGTAAATTTAAAAAAAAAAAATGTTTACATCAGTCCTCTTCTAGTGTTATTTAATTTTAGTTGCCAGGCCAGCCTGGCTGCCATTCATGCCAGCCTGTGTGTCAGGCTGCCAGCATATACTGTGCCTACTTCCATCCTCAGTGCCAGTCCACCACTCCTATCTGGTGTAACATTAGTTTAAATTTTGTAAAAAAAAACTTTTACATCAGTCTTCTAGTGTTATTTAATTTTAGTTGCCAGGCCAGCCTGCCACTAGTGCCAGCCTGTGTGTCAGGCTGCCAGCACATACTGTGCCTACTTCTATCCTGAGTGCCATCACTCCTATCTGTTGTAACATTAGTGTAACTTTTTTTAAAAAAAACTTTTACATCAGTCTGCTATTGTTATTTAATTGCAGTTGCCTGTCTGCCAGTGTGTGTGCCAGGCCAGTTTCCAACTAGTGCCACCAATCATATTTGTTATAACAGTAGTGTAAATATTTAAAATAAAAACTTTTTTGACTGAGAAACATCAGTCATCTAGTGTAATCTAATTGCAGTTAGCTTCCTCCCAGCGTGTGTGCCAGGCCCACTTGCCAACTAGTGCCACCAATCATATTTGTTATAACAGTATTGTAAATATTTAAAATAAAAAAAATTTAGACTGTGAATCATCAGTCTGCTAGTGCAATTGAATTGCAGTTTCCTGCCTGCCAGTGTGCGTGCCAGGCCCACTAGCCAACTAGTGCCACCAATCATATTTGTTGTAACAGTATTGTAAATATTTAAAATAAAAACTTTTTTGACTGAGAAACATCAGTCATCTAGTGTAATCTAATTGCAGTTAGCTTCCTCCCAGCGTGTGTGCCAGGCCCACTTGCCAACTAGTGCCACCAATCATATTTGTTATAACAGTATTGTAAATATTTAAAATAAAAAAAATTTAGACTGTGAATCATCAGTCTGCTAGTGCAATTGAATTGCAGTTTCCTGCCTGCCAGTGTGCGTGCCAGGCCCACTAGCCAACTAGTGCCACCAATCATATTTGTTGTAACAGTATTGTAAATATTTGAAATAAAAACTTTTTTGACTGTGAATCATCAGTCTGCTAGTGCCATTGAATTGCAGTTGCCTGCCTGCCAGCGTGTGTGCCAGGCCCACTTGCCAACTACTGCCACCAATCATATTTGTTATAACAGTAGTGTAAATATTTAAAAAAAAACTTTTTGACTGTGAAAAATCAGTCATCTAGTGTAATCTAATTGCAGTTGCCTTCCTCCCAGCGTGTGTGCCAGGCCCACTTGCCAACTAGTGCCACCAATCATATTTGTTATAACAGTTTTGAAAATATTTAAAATAAAAATGTTTTTGACTGTGAATCATCAGTCTGCTAGTGCAATTGAATTGCAGTTGCCTGCCTGCCAGCGTGTGTGCCAGGCCCACTTGCCAACTAGTGCCACCGATCATATTTGTTATAACAGTATTTTAAATATTTTAAAAAAAAGTTTTTTGACTGTGAAGCATCAGTCAGCTAGTGTAATCTAATTGCAGTTGCCTTCCTCCCAGCGTGTGTGCCAGGCCCACTTGCCAACTAGTGCCACCAATCATATTTGTTATAACAGTAGTGTAAATATTTACAATAAAAACTTTTTTGACTGTGAATCATCAGTCTGCTAGTGCAATTGAATTGCAGTTGCCTGCCTGCCAGCGTGTGTGCCAGGCCCACTTGCCAACTAGTGCCACCAATCATATTTGTTATTACAGTAGTGTTAATATTTAAAATTAAAACTTTTTTGACTGTGAATCATCAGTCTGCTAGTGCAATTGAATTGCAGTTTCCTGCCTGCCAGCGTGTGTGCCAGGCCCACTTGCCAACTACTGCCGCCAATCATATTTGTTATAACAGTATTTTAAATATTTAAAAAAAACAACCTTTTTTTACTGTGAAGCATCAGTCAGCTAGTGTAATCTAATTGCAGTTGCCTTCCTCCCAGCGTGTGTGCCAGGCCCACTTGCCAACTAGTGCCACCAATCATATTTGTTGTCACAGTACTTTTAATATTTAAAAAATAAACATTTTTGACTTTGAAACATCAGTCTGTTTTTTTGTGTCAGGCTCACAGCATATACTGTGCCCACTTGCCCAGTGCCACCACTCATAATTTTTTTAATAGTATTGTAAGTGTACATTTTAAAAAAAAATTACAGGCAGAGGCAGGCCACCCCGCAGGTGCCGTCATGTTCGTGGTGCTGTGATTCCTTTAGACCCTACAAATATGCACATTGTTCAGAGGCCAGGTGACAGGGACGCGAAAAGTTCTGAGGAGGACCTAGTTGAATGGCTAACACAGGACACCCAATCTTCTACAGCTTCTGCTCCTAGTCCTAACCTTGACGCACCATCCACCTCCAGCTGTGCTTTGGGCACCGCTCAAAAGACCAGTGCCACTCGCCCGCCTGTCGCCACTACCAACACTAGCACAGCGCGTTTCAAAGGTATAGTTGACTTTCGTCTGCCTTCTTCATCAGAGGTATTGTTCTACTGACAAACTACCATGTATTTATTCACACCTGAGGTGATTACGTCAGAGGTAGTGATGTCGCGAACAGTTCGCCGGAGAACAGTTCCCGGCGAACATAGCTTGTTCGCGTTCGCCGCAACAGGCGAACATATGCGAAGTTCGATCCGCCCCCTATTCGTCATCATTGAGGAAACTTTGACCCTGTATCTCACAGCCTTCTGACACATTTGAGCCAATCAGCAGCAGACACTCCCTCACAGACCCTCCCAGCTCCTGGGCAGCAGCCATTTTAGATTCATTACGATCTTGCTTTCTTAGTGAGAGGAGCTTTAGTGTTGCTGCTGCTGACATTATAGGGAAATAGATAGCTAGGCTAGTGTATTTAGTGTCCACTACAGTTATCTGCTTAACATTTTTGTAAATTTAAAAAAAAAACTTTTAAATAATTTTGCTAGTGTAATCTAATTTCATTTTCTATCAGGCCTGTGTGTCAGGCTCACACAGCATATACTGTGGTTAATTGCTCTGCGCCAGCCACCACTCATATCTGCTTAACATTAGTGTAAATTTAAACAAAAAAAACTTTTAAATAATTTTACTAGTGTAATCTAATTTCATTTTCTATCAGGCCTGGTGTCAGGCTTACACAGTATATACTGTGGTTAATTGCTGTGCCAGCCACCACTCATATCTGCTTAACTTTATTGTAAATTTTAAAAAATAAACTTTTAAATCATTTTGCTAGTGTAATCTAATTTAATTTTCTATCAGGTACCTGTGTCTCAGGCTCACACAGCATATACTGTGGTTAATTGGTCTGTGCCAGCCACCACTCATATGTGCTTAACATTAGTGTAAATTTAAACAACAAAACTTTTAAATCATTTTGCTAGTGTAATCTAATTTCATTTTCTATCAGGCCTGTGTCTCAGGCTCACACAGCATAGACTGTGGTTAATTGCTCTGTGCCATTACTGATATCTGCTTAACAATCATTAGTGTAAATTTAAAAAAAAAACTTTAAAATCCTTTTGCTAGTGTAATCTAATTTCATTTTCTATCAGGCCTGTGTGTCAGTCTCACACAGCATATACTGTGGTTAATTGCTGTGCCATCCACCACTCATATCTGCTTAACATTATTGTAAATTAAAAAAAAAACTTTTAAATCATTTTGCTAGTGTAATCTAATTTCATTTTCCATCAGGCCTGTGTGTCAGGCCCACATCATATAGTGTGATTAATAGCTCTTTTTTCCACCACTTATATCTGGTGTAACATTAGTGTAATTTTTTTTAAAAAAAATGTTTACATCAGTCCTCTTCTAGTGTTATTTCATTTTAGTTGCCAGGCCAGCCTGGCTGCCATTCGTGCCAGCCTGTGTGTCAGGCTGCCAGCATATACTGTGCCTACTTCCATCCTCAGTGCCAGTCCAACACTCCTATCTGGTGTAACATTAGTTTAAATTTGTAAAAAAAAACTTTTACATCAGTCTTCTAGTGTTATTTAATTTTAGTTGCCAGGCGAGCCTGCCACTAGTGCCAGCCTGTGTGTCAGGCTGCCAGCACATACTGTGCCTACTTCTATCCTGAGTGCCATCACTCCTATCTGTTGTAACATTAGTGTAACTTTGTTTAAAAAAAAACTTTTACATCAGTCTGCTTTTGTTATTTAATTGCAGTTGCCTGTCTGCCAGCGTGTGTGCCAGGCCCACTTTCCAACTAGTGCCACGAATCATATTTTTTATAACAGTAGTCTAAATATTTAAAATAAAAACTTTTTTGACTGTGCATCATCAGTCTGCTAGTGCAATTGAATTGCAGTTGCCTGCCTGCCAGCGTGTGTGCCAGGCCCACTTGCTAACTAGTGCCACCAATCATATTTGTTATAACAATATTGTAAATATTTAAAATAAAAACTTTTTTGACTGAGAAACATCAGTCATCTAGTGTAATCTAATTGCAGTTGCCTTCCTCCCAGCGTGTGTGCCAGGCCCACTTGCCAACTAGTGCCACCAATCAAATTTGTTATAACAGTAGTGTAAATATTTAAAAAAAAAAAATTTTGACTGTGAAAGATCAGTCTGCTAGTGTAATCTAATTGAAGTTGCCTTCCAGCGTGTGTGCCAGGCCCACTTGCTGCCAACTATTGCCACCAATCATATATGTTATAACAGTTTTGAAAATATTTAAAATCAAAACTTTTTTGACTGTGAATCATCAGTCTGCTAGTGCAATTGAATTGCAGTTGCCTGCCTGCCAGCATGTGTGCCAGGCCCACTTGCCAACTAGTGCCACCAATCATATTTGTTATAACAGTATTGTAAATATTTAAAATAAAAAAATGTTTAGACTGTGAATCATCAGTCTGCTAGTGCAATTGAATTGCAGTTTCCTGCCTGCCAGCGTGTGTGCCAGGCCCACTAGCCAACTAGTGCCACCAATCATATTTGTTATAACAGTTTTGAAAATATTTAAAATAAAAACGTTTTTGACTGTGAATCATCAGTCTGCTAGTGCAATTGAATTGCAGTTTCCTGCCTGCCAGTGTGTGCCAGGCCCACTTGCCAACTAGTGCCACCAATCATATTTTTTATAACAGTAGTGTAAATATTTAAAAAAAAACAATTTTGACTGTGAAAGATCAGTCTGCTAGTGTAATCTAATTGAAGTTGCCTTCCAGCGTGTGTGCCAGGCCCACTTGCTGCCAACTATTGCCACCAATCATATATGTTATAACAGTTTTGAAAATATTTAAAATCAAAACTTTTTTGACTGTGAATCATCAGTCTGCTAGTGCAATTGAATTGCAGTTGCCTGCCTGCCAGCATGTGTGCCAGGCCCACTTGCCAACTAGTGCCACCAATCATATTTGTTATAACAGTATTGTAAATATTTAAAATAAAAAAATGTTTAGACTGTGAATCATCAGTCTGCTAGTGCAATTGAATTGCAGTTTCCTGCCTGCCAGCGTGTGTGCCAGGCCCACTAGCCAACTAGTGCCACCAATCATATTTGTTATAACAGTTTTGAAAATATTTAAAATAAAAACGTTTTTGACTGTGAATCATCAGTCTGCTAGTGCAATTGAATTGCAATTGCCTGCCTGCCAGCGTGTGTGCCAGGCTCACTTGCCAACTAGTGCCACCAATCATATTTGTTATAACAGTATTTTAAATATTTAAAAAAAAAAAAGTTTTTTGAATGTGAAGCATCAGTCAGCTAGTGTAATCTAATTGCAGTTGCCTTCCTCCCAGCGTGTGTGCCAGGCCCACTTGCCAACTAGTGCCACCAATCATATTTGTTATAACAGTAGTGTAAATATTTACAAAAAAATTTTTTTTGACTGTGAATCATCAGTCTGCTAGTGCAATTGAATTGCAGTTGCCTGCCTGCCAGCGTGTGTGCCAGGCCCACTTGCCAACTAGTGCCACCAATCATATTTGTTATTACAGTAGTGTTAATATTTAAAATTAAAACTTTTTTGACTGTGAATCATCAGTCTGCTAGTGCAATTGAATTGCAGTTGCCTGCCTGCCAGCGTGTGTGCCAGGCCCACTTGCCAACTAGTGCCACCAATCATATTTGTTATTACAGTAGTGTTAATATTTAAAATTAAAACTTTTTTGACTGTGAATCATCAGTCTGCTAGTGCAATTGAATTGCAGTTGCCTGCCTGCCAGTGTGTGTGCCAGGCCCACTTGCCAACTAGTGCCACCAATCATATTTGTTATTACAGTAGTGTTAATATTTAAAATTAAAACTTTTTTTGACTGTGAATCATCAGTCTGCTAGTGCAATTGAATTGCAGTTTCCTGCCTGCCAGTGTGTGCCAGGCCCACTTGCCAACTAGTGCCACCAATCATATTTTTTATAACAGTAGTGTAAATATTTACAATAAAAACTTTTTTGACTGTGAATCATCAGTCTGCTAGTGCAATTGAATTGCAGTTGCCTGCCTGCCAGCATGTGTGCCAGGCCCACTTGCCAACTAGTGCCACCAATCATATTTGTTATTACAGTAGTGTTAATATTTAAAATTAAAACTTTTTTGACTGTGAATCATCAGTCTGCTAGTGCAATTGAATTGCAGTTGCCTGCCTGCCAGCGTGTGTGCCAGGCCCACTTGCCAACTAGTGCCACCAATCATATTTGTTATTACAGTAGTGTTAATATTTAAAATTAAAACTTTTTTGACTGTGAATCATCAGTCTGCTAGTGCAATTGAATTGCAGTTGCCTGCCTGCCAGTGTGTGTGCCAGGCCCACTTGCCAACTAGTGCCACCAATCATATTTGTTATTACAGTAGTGTTAATATTTAAAATTAAAACTTTTTTTGACTGTGAATCATCAGTCTGCTAGTGCAATTGAATTGCAGTTTCCTGCCTGCCAGTGTGTGCCAGGCCCACTTGCCAACTACTGCCACCAATCATATTTGTTATAACAGTATTTTAAATATTTTAAAAAAAAACTTTTTTTTACTGTGAAGCATCAGTCAGCTAGTGTAATCTAATTGCAGTTGCCTTCCTCCCAGCATGTGTGTGCCAGGCCCACTTGCCAACTAGTGCCACCAATCATATTTGTTGTCACAGTACTTTTAATATTTAAAAAAATAAACATTTGTGACTTTGAAACATCAGTCTGTTTTTTTGTGTCAGGCTCACAGCGTATACTGTGCCCACTTGCCCAGTGCCACCACTCATAATTTGTTTAATAGTATTTTAAGTGTACATTTTAAAAAAAATGACAGGCAGAGGCAGGCCACCCCGCAGGTGCCGTCATGGTCGTGGTGCTGTGATTCCTTTAGACCCTACAAATATGCACATTGTTCAGAGGCCAGGTGCCAGGGACACGAAAAGTTCTGAGGAGGACCTAGTTGAATGGCTAACACAGGACACCCAATCTTCTACAGCTTCCGCTCCTAGTCCTTACCTTGACACACCATCCACTTCCAGCTGTGCTTTGGGCACCTCTCAAGTGACCAGTGCCACTCGCCCGCCTGTCGCCACCACCAACACTAGCACCACAGCCGCTTCACTTGATCTGTTAGAGGAGTTATTGACACATCAGTTGGAAGAAATGAGTGATGCCTAACCATCATTGACAGAGGATGTAGATAACAGTGATATGTCTCAGTCAGGCAGCATTACAGACATGGAGGTACGGTGTGATGATGATGATGATGTTGTACCCACGGCTGCTTCCTTTGTTGATGTGTCAGATACAAGTGAAGCGGTTGATGATGATGTGTCCGTGGATGTCACGTGGGTGCCTGCTAGAAGAGAAGAAGAAGAGGGGGAAAGTTTAGATGGGGAGACAGAGAGGAGGAGGAGGAGACGAGTTGGAAGCAGGTGGAGGTCATCGCAAGGAGCTAGTGGCACAGTCAGACAGCATGTATCGGCACCCGTGGTCAGCCAGAAAGCACGCCGACGCCAATCAACGCATGCTGTTGCCACCACCAGAATGCCGTCATCGCAGAGCTCAGCAGTGTGGCATTTTTTTGTGTGTCTGCATCTGACAACAGCAATGCCATTTGCAACCTGTGCCAAAAGAAACTGAGTCGTGGGAAGTACAACACTCACCTAGGTACAACTGCTTTGCGAAGGCACATGGTCTCACATCACAAACGCTGATGGGAAGAACACATGAGTAGAAGCAGCACACAAACTCAAAGCCGCCCTCCTCCTCCTGGTCCAGCATCTTCAGCCACGTCAACCACTGCTGTCCTCCTCACCCCCTCTCAACCATCCTCCACTCAATCTCTCTTACGTAGCAGTTCCTGGTCATATGCCCACAGTCAGGTGTCTGTCAAGGACATGTTTGAGCGTAAGAAGCCAATTTCCCAAAGTCACCCACTTGCTCTGCGTCTGACAGCTGGCTTGTCTGAACTCTTAGCCCGCCAGCTTTTACCATACAAGCTGGTGGAGTCTGAGGCTTTCAAAAAATTTGTATCTATTGGGACACCGCAGTGGAAGGTACCTGGCCGAAATTTCTTTTCACGAAAGGCAATCCCAAACCTGTACTCGATTGTGCGAAAGGAAGTAATGGCATGTCTGGCACACAGCATTGGGGCAAGGGTCCATATGACCACTGATAACTGGTCTGCAAAGCATGGTCATGGCAGGTATATCACCTACACTGCGCATTGGGTAAACCTGCTGACGGCTGACAAGCATGGAATGCGTGGCTCTGCAGAAGAGTTGGAGACACCGCCACAACTTGCAGGCAGGCCTGCTGCTACCTCCTCTACTCCTCCTACTCCATCCTCTTCCATAACCTCTTCCTCGGCTGAGTCCTCTTCTGCTGCTGCATCTTGCTCCACATCATGGCACCCCCCCCCCAGCTCCCCAGGTACTATTCAACATCCCGGATACGGCAGTGTCACGCCGTCTTGGGGTTGACTTGCCTGAAAGCCGAGAGTCACACCGCACCAGCACTCCTGTCTGCCCTGAACGCACAGGTGGATCAGTGGCTGACTCCGCACCAACTGGAGATTGGCAAGGTTGTTTCTGACAATGGAAGTAATTTGGTGGCGGCATTGAAATTGGGCAAGTTGACAAATGTGCCGTGCATGGCACATGTGTGTAATCTGATTGTACAACACTTTGTGCATAACTACCTAGGCTTACAGGACGTCCTGAAGCAGGCCAGGAAGGTGTGTGGCCATTTCAGGTGCTCCTACATGGCCATGGCGCACTTGTCCGATATCCAGCATCGAAACAACCTGCCAGTGAGGCGCTTGATTTGCGACAGCCCGACACGGTGGAATTCAACACTCCTAATGTTCGACCGCCTGCTCCAACAAGAAAAAGCCGTTAACGAGTATTTGTATGACCGGGGTGCTAGGACAGCCTCTGGGGAGCTGGGGATTTTTTTGCAAAATTACTGGACGCTCATGTGCAATGCCTGTAGGCTCATGCGTCCTTTTGAGGAGGTGACAAACCTTGTCAGTCGCACCGAAGGCACCATCAGCGACATCATACCATTTGTTTTCTTCCTGGAGCGTGCCCTGCAAAGAGTGCTGGATCAGGCCGTAGATGAGCGTGAAGAGGAATAGTTGTGGTGTCCATCACCACCAGAAACAGCCTTATCAGCATCGCTTGCTGGACCTGCGGCAATGCAGGAAGAGGATTGTGAGGAAGAGGAGTCAGAGGAGGAATGTGGCTTTGAGGAGGAGGAGGAGGAAGACCAAGCACAACAGGCATCCCAGGGTGCTCGTTGTTGTCACCTATCTAGTACCCGTGGTGTTGTACGTGGCTGGGGGGAAGAAGATACCTTCAGTGACATCAGTGAGGACGAGGAACGGGACATGATTAGCTCGGCATCAAACCTTGTGCAAATGGGGTCTTTCATGCTGTCGTGCCTGTTGAGGGACCCTCGTATAAAAAAGCTGAAGGAGAACGGCCTGTACTGGGTGTCCACATTACTAGACCCCCGGTATAAGCATAAAGTGACTGAAATGTTACCAAATTCCCACAAGTCAGAAAGGATGGAGCAGTTCCAAAATAAATTAAAAACTATGCTTTACACAGCATATAAGGGTGATGTCACAGCACAATGGGAATCTAACAGGGGAAGAGATGAAAGTAATCCTCCTCCTCCTCCCACAACCACGGCAGCAAGGACAGGACGCATTCCTGACATGTTGTTGATGGAGGACATGCGGACCTTTTTAACTCCAATGCATCGCCAGAGCCTTTCGGGATCCAGCCTCAGAGAAAGACTCAACCGACAGGTAGCAGACTACCTAGCATTAACTGCGGATCTTGACACTCTGAGGAGCAATGGACCCCTTGACTACTGGGTGTGCAGGCTTAACCTGTGGCCTGAGCTATCCCAATTTGCAATCGAACTTCTGGCCTGCCCCGCTTCAAGTGTCCTGTCAAAAAACATGGGCCTAGATTCTGAGTTTTGTCGGTAAGGACCCGCGTAGCTAACGCCAGCTTTTTTCTGGCCGCACCATAAAAATAACTCTGGTATTGAGAGTCCACATAAAAGCTGCGTTAGGCTCCAAAAAAGGAGCGTAGAGCATTTTTAACGCAACTTCAACTCTCGATACCAGAGTTGCTTACCGACGCGACCAGCCTCAAAAACGTGCTCATGCACGATTCCCCCATAGGAAACAATGGGGCTGTTTGAGCTGAAAAAAAACCTAACACCTGCAAAAAAGCCGCGTTCAGCTCCTAACGCAGCCCCATTGTTTGCTATGCGTAAACACTTCCTACGTCTGCACCTAACACTTTAACATGTACCCCGAGTCTAAACACCCCTAACCTTACACTTATTAACCCCTATTCTGCCGCCCCCGCTATCGCTGACCCCTGCATATTTTTTTTAACCCCTAATCCGTAAACCGCCGCTACTTACATTATCCCTATGTACCCCTAATCTGCTGCCCCTAACACCGCCGACCCCTATATTATATTTATTAACCCCTATTCTGCTCCCAACAATGTTGCCTCCACCTGCCTACACTTATTAACCCCTAATCTGCCGACCGGAGCTCACCGCTATTCTTATAAATGTATTAACCCCTAAAGCTAAGTCTAACCCTAACACTAACACCCCCCTAAGTTAAATATAATTTTAATTTAACGAAATTAATTAACTCTTATTAAATAAATGATTCCTATTTAAAGCTAAATACTTACCTGTAAAATAAATCCTAATATAGCTACAAAATAAATTATAATTACATTGTAGCTATTTTAAGATTAATATTTATTTTACAGGTAACTTTGTATTTATTTTAACCAGGTACAATAGCTATTAAATTGTTAAGAACTATTTAATAGTTACCTAGTTAAAATAATTACAACATTACCTGTAAAATAAATCCTAACCTAATTTACAATTAAACCTAACACTACACTATCAATAAATTAATTAAATACAATATCTACAAATAACTACAATTAAATAAACTAACTAAAGTAAAAAAAATAAAAAAGAACTAAGTTACAAAAAATAAAAAAATATCTACAAACATAAGAAAAATATTACAACAATTTTAAACTAATTACACCTACTCTAAACCCCCTAATAAAATAACAAAGACCCCCAAAATAAAAAATGCCCTACCCTATTCTAAATTAATAAAGTTCAAAGCTCTTTTACCTTACCAGCCCTGAACAGGGCCCTTTGCGGGGCATGCCCCAAGAAGTTCAGCTCTTTGCCTGTAAAAAAAAAACATACAATACCCCCCCAACATTACAACCCACCACCCACATACCCCTAATCTAACCCAAACCCCCCTTAAATAAACCTAACACTAAGCCCCTGAAGATCATCCTACCTTGTCTTCACCTCACCAGGTATCACCAATCCGTCCTGGCTCCAAAATCTTCATCCAACCCAAGCGGGGGCTGGCGATTCATCATCCGGTGGCTGAAGAGGTCCAGAAGAGGCTCCAAAGTCTTCATCCTATCCGGGAAGTAGAGGCGATCCGGACCGGCAACCATCTTGATCCAAGCGGCATCTTCTATCTTCATCCGATGACGACCGGCTCCATCCTGAAGACCTCCACCGCGGACCCATCTTCTTCCGGTGACGTCCAACTGAAGAATAACGGTTCCTTTAAGGGACGTCATCCAAGATGGCGTCCCTCGAATTCCGATTGGCTGATAGGATTCTATCAGCCAATCGGAATTAAGGTAGGAATATTCTGATTTACTGATGGAATCAGCCAATCAGAATCAAGTTCAATCCGATTGGCTGATCCAATCAGCCAATCAGATTGAGCTTGCATTCTATTGACTATTTAATAGCTATTGTACATGGTTAAAATAATTACAAAGTTGCCTGTAAAATAAATATTAATCCTAAAATAGCTACAATGTAATTATAATTTATATTGTAGCTATATTAGGATTTATTTTACAGGTAAGTATTTAGCTTTAAATAGGAATAATTTATTTAATAAGAGTTAATTAATTTCATTAGATTAAAATTATATTTAATTTAGGGGGGTGTTAGTGTTAGGGTTAGACTTAGCTTTAGGGGTTAATACATTTATTAGAATAGCGGTGAGCTCCAGTCGGCAGATTAGGGGTTAATAATTGAAGTTAGGTGTCGGCGATGTTAGGGAGGGCAGATTAGGGGTTAATACTATTTATTATAGGGCTAGTGAGGCGGATTAGGGGTTAATAACTTTATTATAGTAGCTGTGCGGTCTGCTCGGCAGATTAGGGGTTAATAAGTGTAGGCAGGTGGAGGCGACGTTGAGGGGGGCAGATTAGGGGTTATTAAATATAATATAGGGGTCGGCGGTGTTAGGGGCAGCAGATTAGGGGTACATAGCTATAATGTAGGTGGCAGCGCTTTGCGGTCGGCAGATTAGGGGTTAATTATTGTAGGTAGCTGGCGGCGACGTTGTGGGGGGAAGATTAGGGGTTAATAAATATAATACAGGGGTCGGCGGTGTTAGGGGCAGCAGATTAGGGGTACATAAGTATAACGTAGGTGGCGGTCGGCAGATTAGGGGTTAAAAAAATGTAATCGAGTGGCGGCGATGTGGGGGGACCTCGGTTTAGGGGTACATAGGTAGTTTATGGGTGTTAGTGTACTTTAGAGTACAGTAGTTAAGAGCTTTATGAACCGGCGTTAGCCCAGAAAGCTCTTAACTACTGACTTTTTTCCTGCGGCTGGAGTTTTGTCGTTAGATTTCTAACGCTCACTTCAGCCACGACTCTAAATACCGGAGTTAGAAAAATCCCATTGAAAAGATAGGATACGCAATTTACGTAAGGGGATCTGCGGTATGGAAAAGTCGCAGCTGAAAAGTGAGCGTTAGACCCTTTTTTGAGTGACTCCAAATACCGGAGTTAGCCTAAAACCAGCGTTAGGAGCCTCTAACGCTGGTTTTCACGGCTACCGCCAAACTCCAAATCTAGGCCATGTTTTTTTGTTCAATTTCCCGGTTCCTAAAAATTATCTCCATGTTCCTAAAATCAATGCCATATCTTTAATCTATTGTGCAAAATGATTGCATATGTGGTGTTTCATGCTGTTGTGCCTGTTGGGGGTCGTGGACCATCGTATAAAAAGGCTGAAGGAGAAGGACCTGTACTGGGTGTCCAAGCATTTTTTTTGTTCAATTTCCCGGTTCCTAAAAATTATCTCCGGGTTCCTAAAATCAATGCCATATCTGTAATCTATTGTGCAAAAGGATGGCATATGTGGTGTTTCATGCTGTTGTGCCTGTTTAGGGTCGGGGACCCTCGTATAAAAACGCTGAAGGAGAACGACCTGTACTGGGTCTCCAAACATCTTTTTCCATCTCCCGGATGGACCCTCATCTAAAAAGGCTGAAGGAGAACGAGCTGTACTGTGTGTCAAGCATGTTTTTCCATCTCCCGGTTCCTAAAATTTATCTCCGGGTTCCTAAAATTGATGCCATACCTGTACTCTATTGTTCAAAAGGATGGCATATGTGGTGTTTCATGCTGTTGTTTCTGTTGAGGGTCCTGGACCCTCGTCTAAAAAGGCTGAAGGAGAACGACCTGTACAGGGTGTCCAAGCATCTTTTTCCATCTCCCGGTTCCTAAAAATTATCTCTGGGTTCCTAAAATCAATGCCATCCCTGTACTCTATTGTGCTAAAGGATGGCATATGTGGTGTTTCCTGCTGTTGTTTCTGTTGAGGGTCCGGGACCCTCTTATAAAAAGGCTGAAGGAGAACGAAGTGTACTGGTTGTCCAAGCATCTTTTTCCATCTCCCAGTTCCTATAAATTATCTCCGGATTCCTAAAATCGATGCCATACCTGTACTGGATTGTTCAAAAGGATGGCATATGTTGTGTTTCCTGCTGTTGTTTCTGTTGAGGGTCCAGGACCCTCTTTAAAAAGGCTGAAGGAGAACAAAGTGTACTGGTTGTCCAAGCATCTTTTTCCCTCTCCTGGTTCCTAAAAATTATCTCCGGGTTCCTAAAATTGATGCCATACCTGTACTGGAGGGTCCTGGACCCTCTTATAAAAAGGCTGAAGGAGAACAAAGTGTACTGGTTGTCCAAGCATCTTTTTCCATCTCCCGGTTCCTAAAAATTATCTCCGGGTTCCTAAAATGTATGCCATACCTGTACTGGATTGTTCAAAAGGATGGCATATGTGGTGTTTCATGCTGTTGTTTCTGTTGAGGGTCCTGGACCCTCGTCTAAAAAGGCTGAAGGAGAAAGAGCTGTACTGGGTGTCCAAGAATCTTTTTCCATCTCCCGGTTCCTAAAAATTATCTCCAGGTTCCTAAAATAGATGCCATACATGTACTGGATTGTTCAAAAGGATGGCATATGTGGTGTTTCCTGCTGTTGCTTCTGTTGAGGGTCCTGGACCCTCGTCTAAAAAGGCTGAAGGAGAACAAAGTGTACTGGTTGTCCAAGCATCTTTTTCCATCTCCCGGTTCCTAAAAATTATCTCCGGGTTCCTAAAATGGATGCCATACCTGTACTGGATTGTTCAAAAGGATGGCATATGTGGTGTTTCCTGCGGTTGTTTCTGTTGAGGGTCCTGGACCCTCGTCTAAAAAGGCTGAAGGAGAACGAAGTGTACTGGTTGTCCAAGCATCTTTTTCCATCTCCCGTTTCCTATAAATTATCTCCGGATTCCTAAAATCGATGCCATATCTGTACTGGATTGTGCAAAAGGATGGCATATGTGGTGTTTCATGCTGTTGTTTCTGTTGAGGGTCCGGGAGTTGGACCCTCATATAAAAAGGCTGAAGGAGAACGAAGTGTACTGGTTGTCCAAGCATGTTTTTTGTTCAATTTCCCGGTTCCGAAAAATGATCTCCGGGTTTCTAAAATCAATGCCATACCTGCACTGGATTATTCAAAAGGATGGCATATGTGGTGTTTCATGCTGTTGTTTCTGTTGAGGGTCCGGGACCCTTGTATAAAAAGGCTGAAGGAGAAAGAAGTGTACTGGGTGTCCAAGCATGATTTTTGTTCAATTCCCCGGTTCCTAAACATTATCTCCGGGTTTCTAAAATCGATGCCATACCTGTACTGGATTATTCAAAAGGATGGCATATGTGGTGTTTCATGCTGTTGTTTCTGTTGAGGGTCCGGGACCCTCATATAAAAAGGCTGAAGGAGAAAGAAGTGTACTGGGTGTCCAAGCATGTTTTTTGTTCAATTTCCCGGTTCCTTAAAATTATCTCCGGGTTTCTAAAATCGATGCCATACCTGTACTCTATTTTGCAAAAGGATGGCATATGTGGTGATTCATGCTGTTGTTTCTGTTGAGGGTCCTGGACCCTCGTATAAAAAGGCTGAAGGAGAACCACCTGTACTGGGTGTCCAAGCATCTTTTTCCATCTCCCGGTTCCTAAAAATTATCTTCAGGTTCCTAAAATCGATGCCATACCTGTACTGGATTGTTCAAAATGATGGCATATGTGGTGTTTCATGCTGTTGTTTCTGTTGAGGGTCCTTGACCCTCGTCTAAAAAGGCTGAAGGAGAACAACCTGTACTGGGTGTCCAAGCATCTTTTTCCATCTCCCGGTTCCTAAAAATTATCTCTGGGTTCCTAAAATCAATGCCATCCCTGTACTTTATTGGGCTAAAGGATGGCATATGTGGTGTTTCATGCTGTTGTTTCTGTTGAGGGTCGGGGACCCTGGTCTAAAAAGGCTGAAGGAGAACGACCAATACTGGGTGTCCAAGCATCTTTTTCCATCTCCTGGTTCCTAATAATTATCTCCGGGTTCCTAAAATCAATCCCATACCGGTACTCTATTGTGCAAAAGGATGGCATATGTGGTGTTTCATGCTGTTGTGCCTGTTGAGGGTCGGGGACACCCGTATAAAAAGGCTGAAAGAGAACGACCTGTACTGGGTGTCCAAGCATCTTTTTCCATCTCCCGGTTCCTAAAAATTATCTCCGGGTTTCTAAAATCGATGCCATCCCTGTACTCTATTGTGCAAAAGGATGGCATATGTGGTATTTCATGCTGTTGTGCCTGTTGAGGGTCGGGGACCCTCGTATAAGAAGGCTGAAGGACAACGACCTGCACTGGGTGTCAAAGCATCTTTTTCCATCTCCCAGTTCCTAAAAATTATCTCCAGGTTCCTAAAATCAATGCCATACCGGTACTCTATTGTGCAAAAGGATGGCATATGTGGTATTTCATGCTGTTGTGCCTGTTGAGGGTCGGGGACCCTCGTATAAAAATGCTGAAGGAGAACGACCTGTACTGGGTGTCCAAACATCTTTTTGCATCTCCCGGATGTAGCGTTACTCCACTAGGGGGTCTCCCTTCCTCTGTCCAAACCCAGGGGTGGCCACCGTATAGTGGGACCAGAGATATAGTTGCTGAGACCGGGGTCAAGCCAGCGGGTGTATCTCCCACAGCTGGGCTGGTCTCAGTGGACTCCCAGTCAGGTAGCATCCTCTCTGCACTGCAGCTCTTTCTTTGGCAGGTATCGTCCCCTCTGCCTGTCTGCTTCTAGGCAGGAATAAATCCCCCTTCCAGGCTGCTTCTTGGCAGGAATTGATCCCTCTGCCTCCAAATAGTGGGACCAGGGCTATCGTGGCTGAGACCGGGGTAAAGCCAGTGGCTGTATCTCCCCCAGCTGGGCTGGTCTCAGTGGACTCCCAGGCAGGTAGCCTCCCCTCTGCCTGTCTGCTTCTAGGCAGGAATAGATCCCTCTGCCTCACTGCACACTTCCAGCAGGTATCGTGCCCTCTGGTTTCTTATAGGCATGAATCGATCCCTCTGCCTTGCTGTTCCTTTCAGGCAGGCCAGCTCTTTGCATACAGGCCAACAGACTCTGTAACAGATCTCTCTTGCAGGGAGAGGTGCAGCCAGAATGCAGGGTCAGAACCTCTGCAACTGGTATACCTGAAAGAATCAAACAGCACAAAAAGTAAATCCCGGACCCCAACCTGTACTCGATTATGCAAAAGGAAGTAACCTTACCATGGGTCTCAGACCGCATGTCTTATTGTTATACTCTGTCACTGAAATTATATATCTATCAAATATATCTATCTATTTTTCTATCTAATCTATCTATCTATCTAATCTATCTAATTATCAATCGTATCTATCAAATATATATTGCATCTATCGATCTCTGTATTTCTTATCTATCAAATGTATATTGCATCTTTTGATCTGCCTTGCTGCTCCTTTCAGGCAGGCCAGCTCTTTGCATACAGGCCCACAGACTCTGTAACAGATCCCTCTTTTAGGGAGCGGTGCAGCCATAATGCAGGGTCAGAACCTCTGCAACTGGTATACTTGATTGTGCAAAAGGAAGTAACCTTATCATGGGTCACAGACGGCATGTCTTGTTGTTATATTTCGTGAGGGTAATCAGGCAGGCCATATAGACCTCCCCCGATAGGTGGAGTAAAAGGGATTAAAGTGCTAAGAATAGTACTAATATAAACACAACCTAGTTACCATGGGTCCCAGACCACATGTCTTGTTGTTATATTTGGTCAGGGTAATCATGCAGGCCGTATAGACCTCCCCCGATAGGGGGAGTTACAGGGATTAAAGTGCTAAGAATAGTACTACGTAAAACACAACCTAGTTACCATGGGTCCCAGACCGCATGTCTTGTTGTTAAATTTGGTGAGGGTAATCAGGCAGGCCGTATAGACCTCCCCCGATAGGGGGAGTAAAAGGGATTAAAGTGCTAAGAATAGTACTAATATAAACACAACCTAGTTACCATGGGTCCCATACCGCATGTCTTGTTGTTATATTTGGTCAGGGTAATTAGGCAGGCCATATAGACCTCCCCCGATAGTGGGAGTTACAGGGATTAAAGTGCTAAGAATAGTACTACTTAAAACACAACCTAGTTACCATGGGTCCCAGACCGCATGTCTTATTATTATATTTTGTAAGGGGAATCATGCAGGCCATATAGACCTCCCCCGATAGGGGGAGTAACAGGGATTAAAGTGCTAAGAATAGTACTACTTAACACAACCTTACCATGGGTCCCAAACCGCATGTCTTATTATTATATTTTGTCAGGGTTATCATGCAGGCCATATAGACCTCCCCGATAGGGGGAGTAACAGGGATTAAAGTGCTAAGAATAGTACTACTTAACACAATCTAGTTACCATGGGTCCCAGACCGCATGTCTTATTATTATATTTTGTCAGGGTAATCATGCAGGCCATATAGACCTCCCCCGATAGGTGGAGCAACACGTATTAAAGTGCTAAGAATAGTACTACTTAACACAACCTAGTTACCATGGCTCCCAGACCACATGTTTTATTATTATACTTTGTTAGGGTAATTATATATCTATCAAATCTATCTATTTATCTTCTATCGATTCTATCTAACTATCAATCTATGTATATCTATCTATCAAATCTATCTATCTCGTGGCTGGACTGTTTTGAGACAGCCACTTGTGTTTAGGCCAAATTTGAAGTAGGAGGACAGACCAATCATCTTCTTCCATCTCCCTGTTCCAAAAATGCAGCCCATATAGACCTCCCCCAATAGGGGGAGTAACAGGTAGTAAACTGCTAAGAATAATACTACTTAACACACCACGGGTCCCAGACCGCATGTCTTATTGTTATACTCTGTCAGAGAAATCATATATCTATCAAATCTATCTATTTATCTATCAAATCTATCTAACTATCAATCGCATCTATCAAATATAAATTGCATCTATTGATCGATGTAATTCGTATCTATCAAATGTATATTGCATCTTTTGATCTTTGTAATTCGTATCTATCAAATGTATATTGCATTGATTGATCTATGTAATTCGTATCTATCATCAAATGTATATTGCATCTATTGATCTATGTAATTTGTATCTATCAAATGTATATTGCATCTATTGATCTATGTAATGTATGTATCTAACTATCAAATCTATCTAACTCGTGGTTGTGCAAATGGACTGTTTGCAGTTGTTTGCGGTGCGTTACATGGAGAGTTTGGTCTGTCACTGTGAAGCGGAAAATTAGGAATGTTAGGTGATTAAGGCACTTTATGGCTTAAAACCAGACTCTGCATCAACTATGTAATTTTCCGTGGGAGTTTTGCCATGGATCCCCATCCGGCATGCCACAGTCCAGGTGTTAGTCCCCTTGAAACAATTTTTCCATCACTATTGTGGCCAGAAAGAGTCCTTGTGGGTTTTAAAGTTCGCCTGCCTATTGAAGTCAATGGCGGTTCGCGCAGTTCGCCGGTTCGCCGGTTCGCGAACAGTAGCAGAAGTTCGAGTCCGTCGTTCGCGAACCAAAATTTTAAGGTTTGCAACATCACTAGTCAGAGGGCGGGTTTACAACCAACATTACATCCTTAACAAAGTCAACGCTGTATAATACAATCTGAAATGACATTACATAGTTGAATAACTACTGCTATTAGTGCGATTAAATAAAATAATGATGCGTACCACTTGAAATAAGCTACTTATGCTCAGAGCGGCTACAAACTCTAATAGCCGATTGCCAGTCAGGAAGTGTATTATTTTCCCGTTACTGCGTCATAAGAGGCGGGATTCTCACACGTCACTGGCTAAACTGAACAAAGGAAACTTTATTTGTCTCCCAATCATTGCACTTATATGAATAAACCAGATATTTTATACTATTTGACAGCACGACTAGATACAGTATTACCTAATCGAAACTGCAAATAAGTTCACTAATATGTTTAAAAGGAACACCATATGCGTAACCATATATAATCAATTGCCCAGTTAGGGGAATTTAAATACATGAATATATAATATAGGTTTCGGTTGGTGATTTCATAAAATAATTTCTGGGGAGAATAAATATCTTACTGTATAAATCCACGATCAATTCATACTAAAAAGGCTCATCTGATTAAAATAATACATAGTAAGCTATTAAATTAAAACATAAAAACTGTAGTAAAGAATTTTAATGCATAAAAGCTCCAAATAGAACTATAAATATTAGATACATATGTTGCTATCTAACGTATATTGCTATAAACCTGATAAAAATATATAATATATATTAAATATATTTAAAATTGATATAAATATATAAATCCCTAAAATACTACAAAATATCTAAAAAATTGTATTAAAAAAATAATTTTAAAAGTTTTTTTTTTAAAAGGACTTCTAGAGAAACGCAGCAATATCTATATCTTTATTGAGACCATATGGTACCATACTGTTAAATAGGTGAATCCAGTATGTCTCTTTTTGTCTGAGGAGGCATTCTCTATCTCCTCCTCTCTCAGGTAGTTTTATATGTTCCAGAATAGTGCCTCTTAGGCACTTAGGATCCTGATTATGAACAATCCTATAATGTTCCGATAAACTGTGTGATTTGAGACCTCCCTTAATATTAGTGATATGTTCATATATCCTTTTCTTAAAAGGACAGGTGGTGTGGCCTATATACTGCAGATCACAGCTGCATTGTATCAAATATACAACATGATCAGTTTTGCAGCTGCATAAAGATGAAATATCACATTGTTTGCCATTAGATGTAGAAATAACCTGTTTCGTAGGTCTATTACCATTATATGCATGGTCACAGGAATAACAATTTAGTCTGTTGCATCTATAGACCCCTTTTGTCCCGCTACCACCAAGCCATGATCTCTTGGATCGTGTTTTCTTCAACTGGCTAGGAGCAAGCATATTTTTAAAATCTGATTTTTTCTAAAAATAAAGCCTGGTCTTTTTTCCAAAACACTTTTCAGAATTTTATCCTTATGGAGAATGTGCCAATGTCTGTGAATATCTTTAATGCCCATTGACCCTTCATTAAATGTGGAAATGAAATTCATATGTTTCATTTCTTTATTTGATACATTCTTAGGGATCTTCTTTTTATTTTTATTTTTGTGTGTATTGGTTTCCTTGTGTGTATTGGTTTCCACCTCAGTATGGTGCATATTTTTCACTTTCTTATATGCAGATTCAATATTTCTTGTTCCATACCCTTTTTCCTGAAAATTTTTCTTTAACAAAATAGCTTCTTCTTCAAAATCAACCATACGAGAGCAATTTCTTTTAATTCTAAGGAATTGCCCGTAAGGGATATTTTTAATCCAGCTTGGATAGTGGTTGCTGGAGGCATGAATAAACCCATTACTGTCTGTCCCTTTTGTAAACAAATTGGTCTCTATTTTATCACCCTCGTGGAATAAAATCAAATCCAGAAACTCAATTTCCAATTTGCTGTATTTTTCTGTAAATTGGAGGTTAACATCATTAATTTTGATAAATTCCAAAAAGTTATTTAGGGGTTTCACATCTCCTTTCCAGATAAATATAATGTTGTCTATAAAACGAGCCCAGGTCAGTATGTGATCATTAAAGGGATTGTTATTCCAAATACACTGTTCTTCCCATAGGCCCATATACAGGTTAGCGTAGCTAGGGGCAAACTTAGTCCCCATAGCTGTTCCGCTAACCTGTATATAGTACTCATTTTTGAAGAGGAAATAATTTTGTTCAAGGATAAACTTAATTGAATCTAAAATGAACACTTGGTTTTTATCCGGAAGATTAGTGAGCTTTTTAAACCAATATTTTATTGCTTGTAAATCTAAGTCATGTGGTATATTGGTGTACAGAGCTATTACATCAGCTGTCACCCAAATGTAGTCCTCTTCCCATTTTATTGGGGTGAGTTTGTTGATAGTATCTGGTGTGTCCCTAATGTAAGACTTCATTAGTGGGACCAAAGGTTGTAAAAAAATGGTCCACATATTTGGATAAGAATGATGTCAGTGAATTTATGCCTGTGACTATAGGTCTACCGGGAGGATTCGTTTCGCTCTTATGTACTTTTGGGAGGTGGTAGAACACCGCTACCACCGGATTATTATTACTCAAAAATGTAAGCTCATCTTCATTTAATACCCCATCATATTTGGCTGTATCAAGGAAATCATTGTATTTCCTAACAAACATGGCCGTAGGATCTGTAGGGAGCTTCCTATATGTTGTTGTATTGTTCAGAAGCCTCTTTGCTTCATTTATGTAATCCTTTCTATTCTATTGCTAAGTCAGTAGGATTGGATGGTGATTACGTCATTACTTACCTCATATGGATTGAGGGTTCTTCAAGTAAGTTTACATCCTTGGGGGAACTGTATTTGAAGATTTCCTGGGATCATTTGGAATATTTACTACATTGCTCCTGGCGCTATACTCTACCTATGTGTTTATGGACTTTTTTATTTTTATTTTGGTTTTAATGGTATTTTTTATCACTTTTATATTCTGTGATTGATATATTAATTCTGTTTATCCATATATGGTTTTATTTTTTATGCTTTGCAGCGCTAACCATCCATTTCTTTTATATATATATATATATATATATATATATATATATATATATATATATATATATATATATATATATATATATATATATATATATACACATATATACTGTATATGTGTGTGTGTGTGTGTGTGTGTGTCTGTGAAAATTTTCTCAGAGAGCATAGCATTTATATTTGAGAATAAGTTTTTAATGTTTTTCATGATGTAGAAAGAGCAGGCAATTTTAAACAACTTTTTGATTTACTTCTATTATCTAATTTGCTTCATTCTCTTGATATAATTTGTTGAAAAGCATTTTTAAATAGGCTCTTTAGCTGCTGTTTGGTGGCTGCACATAGATGTCTCATGTGATTGTCTCACCCATGTGCATTGCTGTTTCTTTAACAAATGGTATCCAAAGAAAGAAGCACATTAGATAATAGAAGTAAATTGGATTGTTGTTTAAATTTGTATTCTCTATCTGAATCATGAAAGAAGAAAATTGGGTTTTTATGTCCCTTTAATTAATTTGTTTACCTCCAAACCCAAGCTTTGAGGACATGGTTTGCCCCCAACTATGTTAATTTAATGCTAGCTAATTGGGATGAGGATATGGTTTAGGAGAATAAATAATGAAACATTTATTTTTATATGAAAGGTATATAGATGATGTATTCACAATGTGTAAGGGAAGTGAAACATCTACAAATCATCTCTCTGAAATACTGAATAATAACAAACTTAGGCCTAGATTTAGAGTTTGGCGGTAGCCGTGAAAACCAGCGTTAGAGGCTCCTAACGCTAGTTTTAGGCTACCGCCGGTATTTGTAGTCAGTCAGGAAAGGGTCTAACACTCACTTTTCAGCCGTGACTTTTCCATACCGCAGATCCCCTTACATCAATTGCGTATCCTATCTTTTCAATGGGATCTTTCTAACTCCGGTATTTAGAGTCGTGTCTGAAGTGAGCGTTAGAAATCTAACGACAAAACTCCAGCCGCAGAAAAAAGTCAGTAGTTAAAAGCTTTCTGGGCTAACGCCGGTTCATAAAGCTCTTAACTACTGTACTCTAAAGTACACTAACACCCATAAACTACCTATGTACCCCTAAACCGAGGTCCCCCAACATCGCCGCCACTCGATTAAATTTTTTTAACCCCTGATCTGCCGACCGCCACCTACGTTATAGTTATGTACCCCTACTGCCCCTAACCGACCCCTATATTATATTTATTAACCCCCTAACCTGCCCCCCACAACGTCGCCGCCAGCTACCTACAATAATTAACCCCTAATCTGCCGACTGCAAAGCGCCGCCACCTATATTATATTTATTAACCCCCTAACCTGCCCCCCACAACGTCGCCGCCAGCTACCTACAATAATTAACCCCTAATCTGCCGACCGCAAAGCGCCGTCACCTACATTATAGCTATGTACCCCTAATCTGCTGCCCCTAACACCACCGACCCCTATTTTATATTTATTAACCCCTAATCTGCCCCCCTCAACGTCGCCTCCACCTGCCTATACTTATTAACCCCTAATCTGCCGACCTAATCTCGCCGCTACTGTAATAAATGGATTAACCCCTAAAGCTAAGTCTAACCCTAACACTAACACCCCCCTAAGTTAAATATAATTTAGATCTAATGAAATAAATTAACTCTTATTAAATAAATTATTCCTATTTAAAGCTAAATACTTACCTGTAAAATAAACCCTAATATAGTTACAATATAAATTATAATTATATTATAGCTATTTTAGGATTTATATTTATTTTACAGGCAACTTTGTATTTATTTTAACCAGGTACAATAGCTATTAAATAGTTAAGAACTATTTAATAGCTAAAATAGTTAAAATAATTACAAATTTACCTGTAAAATAAATCATAACCTAAGTTACAATTAAACCTAACACTACACTATCAATAAATAAATTAAATAAAATACCTATAATTACCTACAATTAAACCTAACACTACACTATCAATAAATAAATTAAATAAAATACCTACAATTATCTACAATTAAACCTAACACTACACTATCAATAAATAAATTAAATACAATTCCTACAAATAAATACAATTAAATAAACTAACTAAAGTACAAAAAATAAAAAAGAACTAAGTTACAAAAAATAAAAAAATATTTACAAACATTAGAAAAAAATTACAACAATTTTAAACTAATTACACCTACTCTAAGCCCCTAATAAAATAACAAAGACCCCCAAAATAAAAAAAGCCCTACCCTATTCTAAATTACAAAAGTTCAAAGCTCTTTTACCTTACCAGCCCTGAACAGGGCCCTTTGCGGGGCATGCCCCAAAGAATTCAGCTCTTTTGCCTGTAAAAAAAAACATAAAATACCCCCCCCCAACATTACAACCCACCACCCACATACCCCTAATCTAACCCAAACCCCCCTTAAATAAACCTAACACTAAGCCCCTGAAGATCTTCCTACCTTGTCTTCACCATGCCAGGTATCACCGATCGTTCCAGGCTCCGAAATCTTCTTCCAAGCCCAGGCGGGGGCTAGACATCCATCATCCGACGGCTGAAGATGTCCAGAAGAGGGTCCAAAGTCTTCATCCTATCCGGGAAGAAGAGTAGATCCGGACCGGCAACCATCTTCTTCCAAGCGGCATCTTCTATCTTCATCCGATGAGGACCGGCTCCATCTTGAAGACCTCCATCGCGGATCCATCCTTCTTCTCCGACGACTTCCCGACGAATGGCGGTTCCTTTAAGGGACGTCATCCAAGATGGCGTCCCTCGAATTCCGATTGGCTGATAGGATTCTATCAGCCAATCGGAATTAAGGTAGGAAAATTCTGATCGGAACAGCCAATAGAATGCAAGCTCAATCTGATTGGCTGATTGAATCAGCCAATCGGATTGAACTTGATTCTAATTGGCTGATTCCATCAGCCAATCAGAATTTTCCTACCTTAATTCCGATTGGCTGATAGAATCCTATCAGCCAATCGGAATTCGAGGGACACCATCTTGGATGACGTCCCTTAAAGGAACCGTCATTCATCGGGAAGTCGTCAGAGAAGAAGGATGGATCCGCGATGGAGGTCTTCAAGATGGAGCCGGTCCTCATCGGATGAAGATAGAAGATGCCGCTTGGAAGAAGATGGTTGACGGTCCGGATCTACTCTTCTTCCCAGATAGGATGAAGACTTTGGACCCTCTCCTGGACTTCTTCAGCCGTCGGATGATGGATGTCTAGCTTGGGCTTGGATGAAGATTTCGGAGCCTGGAACGATCAGTGATACCTGGCATGGTGAAGACAAGGTAGGAAGATCTTCAGGGGCTTAGTGTTAGGTTTATTTAAGGGGGGTTTGGGTTAGATTAGGGGTATGTGGGTGGTGGGTTGTAATGTTGGGGGGGTATTGTATGTTTTTTTTTACAGGCAAAAGAGCTGAATTCTTTGGGGCATGCCCCGCAAAGGGCCCTGTTCAGGGCTGGTAAGGTAAAAGAGCTTTGAACTTTTGTAATTTACAATAGGGTAGGGCATTTTTTTATTTTGGGGGTCTTTGTTATTTTATTAGGGGGCTTAGAGTAGGTGTAATTAGTTTAAAATTGTTGTAATTTTTTTCTAATGTTTGTAAATATTTTTTTATTTTTTGTAACTTAGTTCTTTTTTATTTTTTGTACTTTAGTTAGTTTATTTAATTGTATTTATTTGTAGGAATTGTATTTAATTTATTTATTGATAGTGTAGTGTTAGGTTTAATTGTAACTTAGGTTAGGATTTATTTTACAGGTAATTTTGTAATTATTTTAACTAGGTAACTATTAAATAGTTATTAACTATTTAATAGCTATTGTACCTGGTTAAAATAAATACAAAGTTACCTGTAAAATAAATATAAATCCTAAAATAGCTATAATATAATTATAATTTATATTGTAGCTATATTAGGGTTTATTTTACAGGTAAGTATTTAGCTTTAAATAGGATTAATTTATTTAATAAGAGTTAATTTATTTTGTTAGATTTAAATTATATTTAACTTAGGGGGGTGTTAGTGTTAGGGTTAGACTTAGCTTTAGGGGTTAATACATTTATTAGAATAGCGGTGAGCTCCAGTCGGCAGATTAGGGGTTAATGTTTGAAGTTAGGTGTCGGCGATGTTAGGGAGGGCAGATTAGGGGTTAATACTATTTATTATAGGGTTATTGAGGCGGGAGTGAGGCGGAGTAGGGGTTAATACATTTATTATAGTAGCGCTCAGGTCCGGTCGGTAGATTAGGGGTTAATAAGTGTAGTTAGGTGGAGGCGACGTTGGGGGCGGCAGATTAGGGGTTAATAAATATAATATAGGGGTCGGCGATGTTAGGGCAGCAGATTAGGGATACATAGGGATAATGTAGGTGGCGGGGGTGTACGGAGCGGCAGATTAGGGGTTAAAAATAATATGCCAGGGTCAGCGATAGCGGGGGCGGCAGATTAGGTGTTAATAAGTGTAAGGTTAGGGGTGTTTAGACTCGGGGTACATGTTAGAGTGTTAGGTGCAGACGTAGGAAGTGTTTCCCCATAGGAAACAATGGGGCTGCGTTAGGAGCTGAACGCGGCTTTTTTGCAGGTGTTTTTTTTCAGCTCAAACAGCCCCATTGTTTCCTATGGGGATATCGTGCACAAGCACGTTTTTGAAGCTGGCCGCGTCCGTAAGCAACTCTGGTATCGAGAGTTGCAGTGGCGTTAAATTATGCTCTACCCTCCCTTTTTGGAGCCTAACGCAGCCATTCTGTGAACTCTCAATACCAGAGGTATTTAAAAGGTGCGGCCAGAAAAAAGCCAGCGTTAGCTACGCTGGTCTTTACCGACAAAACTCTAAATCTTGGCCTTAGATTATAAGATAAACCCAAAAATGTGAATTCTTAAACCTCAAAATTTATGAATAGTGTAATTATAACTAGATTTTTTTTTTAAAACAGAAGCTCAAAATTCATATTTGAACAGAAACAGTTGTGCTGATAAGACATGGGGTTTTTTAATAAAAAAATAAATAAAAAAAATAACTGTACAATTGAAGAGGATTTTTGCTCTGTCACAATCTTTAAAAACAAGATTTATTGAAAAAGGTTTAAATAGAGATAAATTAGACAAGGACCTTGTGATGGTCAGTCAAATAAAAAGGGAAAACATTTTGAAAAGAGTAACTAAAAATATAAATGAGGATCAGAAATATTTTATAAAGAGTATTAATGTTTTTAAGTATAAAAGGAGATCATTTTTATTCTGATCATGTACTGACAGCTTATTCTCAAGATAAAATGCAAACAAATACAGTTTTAAATAGCTATTGTCATTTATTATTACTAGAATATTCATATTTAGGAAAAATATTTTCAAAAGAAAGTAAAATGATTTGTAAAAAAAAGCATAAATTTTAAATCTATTCTTGCCATGTCTTATTTGACTAAGAAATTTAAAAATTGGGAAAGAAAGAAGCAATTAGTGAAACAAATAAATAATAAAAACCTACCTAAAGGATGGTACATTTGTGACATGTATGATTATTGTAATTATGGTATGAGAAAAAGTTTTTACATTCATAAATAGAAACAATGTGCAATATGCAATAAAGGATTACAATCTTTGTAATCTAGTTATTGAAATGTACCCAGAATTTATTTTATGTAGGGCATATTACACAACACTTGAAAAAACACATTTATAAACCAATTGATAATATAAAAGTTAGGTTCTTTAAAGGGACACTCAATCAAAATTAAACTTTCATTATTCATATAGTGCATGCCATTTTAAACAAATTTTCAATTGACTTCCATTAAAAAAATGTGCACATTCTATTTATATTTAAACTTTTTGAGTCTCCAGCTCTTACTGAGCATGTGCAAGAATAAGTGTGTATGCGTTTGTGAATGGCTGATGGCTGTCACATGGTACGTGTATGCATTTGTGAATGGCTGATGGCTGTCACATGGTACAGGGGGACTGGAAAAAGACATAACTTTTAAAATTGTCAGAAAAAAAATCTACTACTCATTTGAAGTTCAGACTAAGTGCTATTGCATTGTCTTGTTGTCTTGCATTTGTTGATTATCCAAATCTACTGTGTTGACTGGTCCTTTAAGCACTTTATGTTTCATCATTTTGATCATAGAAATGACAAAGACCTCACCATTATGGGAACTGAACATGTCAAGAATGACAAAAGAAGAGGAGTCAGAGAGAAGAGAGTCAATTGGCGCAAGACATTTTGGATTCTAAAGTTGGACATCAAGATTCCAAAGGGACTGAATGAATACGATGACCTGGTTTCCTTCTTATAAATTACTTATATAGTGCAAATATATCATCTGTGCTTTTTTTAATCACTAATATTTGGGGGAAAACATTATTTCATTATTAGCATGTCACCATAGATATTATATGTTGAACATATATTTTAATGATAGAATAGGGTTTTTCGGTTATTGTTCTATATTATAATATATAGTTGTTTACTTTATGGTTTATATATGCCTGAGCCGGCTGGACTCGTCAATATTCTACTATCATAGGAGTGAAAAGCATTTGTTATATGTTCACAATATGGTACAAAAAAGGGGAGGCGGGACAAAGCGCTCTAAAAAAGAGCTGACCAAAAAAGGTGAGAAAGGGGATTCCTAATATGATCTAAAATACTTACATATATCCTGGTAAAAAGATGAAAATGTGTGAAACAAGTAGAATATATATATATAATCACATAATATGTATATAATTAAAACAATTAAAAAATATTTTAGCCTAAACTTGATATAATATACTATTTAATAAGCTGATCCAAAAAATTATAAAATCAAGTAATATATAAACTCAGATTGATGCCGGCATCTAAAAAAGAATAAAGGACTGTTTAAAAAAAGAGTACACTGATTATGGTCTTAATAATATGATAGCAGCAATTAATGATAATAACGCTTGTTAAAACAAGATGTATAAAAAATGTATGACAAAATGCATAAGCTAATAAGTAAAAACAACAAAAAGGACACTATTAATTTCAAAGTCCGTGACACAAGATATGTGAACAAAGTCCACCGATGTCAATCTTAAGATAATAACATATGGTTAATGTGTGTCGGTTAATAAGTGTCCGTATCTTCAGCTGTGCAAAGCCTCCGATGTAGTGAGATACAAAACTGTTTAGAAAACTCACTGTTCGTAGGTATAATAGCCTCTGTGGTGAAGTCCTTTGGAATGACATCAGATCCTGTGTGAGAGTAGCGTATTCCGCTGTCCTCCAATCAATTGTGATTCTCTGTTTTAAACAATACTATGTATCTTTCGTAGTGCAAAGTTTGGAGTGGTGTTGATACAATTATATTTCTTACAGCCTGTTCCAGCGCACTATACATACACAAGTAGAAGCAAGTAGGTGCTGAGTCGATTTCTCCACCCCTTATGTTCACAATATCACCTTCTAAATTATTCTTTCAAGCATAAGTGTTTTTATTGATAGTTTAATATTTGCATAAAATACATTTTCATTTAGTCAATTTTCTGATTTTCATTTAATCTGAAAGTTGTTCATTTTCTTATTTGTTTTTCGCTTTTAACCCCTTAACGACCAAGGACGTACGCCACACGTCCTCAAAAAAAATACAGTTAATGACCGAGGACGTGTGGCGTACGTCCTTGGTCTGGAAAGCAGCTGGAAGCGATCCTGCTCGCTTCCAGCTGCTTTCTGGTTATTGCAGTGATGCCTCGATATGGAGGCATCCTGCAATAACCCCCCTTGGCCATCCGATGCAGAGAGAGCCACTCTGTGGCCCTCTCTGCACCGGACATCGATGGCCGGTATCATTGGTGGGTGGGAGCTTACGTGGGAGGCGGGTGGGTGGCCATCGATGCTCTGTATGGAGTGGAGGGGGGCGGGACCCACGGGGGCGCGCGCGTGCACGGGGGTTGGTGGGCAGGCGCGTGCACGGGGCGGGAGCGGGTCGGAACCGCTACACTACAGAAAAACATAAAGTTAAAAGTAAAAAAAAATAAGAAACTTTAAATATTAAAAATATAATCTAAGGGATCTGGAAGGGGTTGGGGGTTGGTCTTGGTGGGGGGGGGGGGAGCTACACTACAAAAAAAGGGCTTTTTTTTAAAAAAAAAAAAAGGCACATTTTTTGCAAAACTGGGTACTGGCAGACAGCTGCCAGTACCCAAGATGGCGCCCATTAAGGCAGAGGGGAAGGGTTAGAGAGCTGTTAGGTGGGGGATCAGTGAGGTTGGGGTCTAAGGGGGGATCATACACATCAGCATATGTAAATATGCTTTTTTTTTTAAAAAAAAAAGGGCCAAATGCCTTTTATTTTAGTACTGGCAGAGTTTCTGCCAGTACTTAAGATGGCGGGGACAATTGTGGGGTGGGGGAGGGAAGAGAGCTGTTTGGGAGGGATCAGGGGGTCTGATGTTTCAGGTGGGAGGCTGAGCTCTACACTAAAGATAAAATTAACCCTGCAAGCTCCCTACAAGCTACATAATTAACCCCTTCACTGCTAGCCATAATACACGTGTGATGCGCAGCGGCATTTAGAGGCCTTCTAATTACCAAAAAGCAATGCCAAAGCCATATATGTCTGCTATTTGTGAACAAAGGGGATCCCAGAGAAGCATTTACAACCATTTGTGCCATAATTGCACAAGCTGTTTGTAAATAATTTCAGTGAGAAACCTAAAATTGAGAAAAATTTAACTTTTTTTTAAATTTGATCGCATTTGGCGGTGAAATGGTGGCATAAAATATACCAAAATTGGCCTAGATCAATACTTCGGGTTGTCTACTACACTACACTAAAGCTAAAACTATCCCAAAAAGCTCCCTACATGCTCCCTAATTAACCCCTTCACTGCTGGGCATAATACACGTGTGGTGCGCAGTGGCATTTAGCGGCCTTCTAATTACCAAAAAGCAACGCCAAAGTCATATATGTCTGCTATTTCTGAACAAAGGGGGTCCCAGATAAGAATTTACAACAATTTATGCCATAATTGCACAAGCTGTTTGTAAATAATTTAAGTTAGAAACCAAAACTTTGTGAAGAAATTTTTGAAAAGTGAACGATTTTTTGTATTTGATTGCATTTGGCGGTGAAATGGTGGCATGAAATATACCAAAAGGGGCCTAGATCAATAATTTGGGTTGTCTACTAAAATAAAATATATACATGTCAATGGATATTCAGAGATTCCTGAAAGATATCAGTGTTCTAATGTAACTAGCGCTAATTTTGAAAAGAAATGGTTTGGAAATAGCAAAGTGCTACTTGTATTTATGGCCCTATAGTTTACAAAAAAAGCAAAGAACATGTAAACATTGGGTATTTCTAAATTCAGGACAAAATTTAGAAACTATTTAGCATGGGTGTTTTTTTGTGGTTGTAGATGTGTAACATATTTTGGGGGTCAAAGTTAGAAAAAGTGTGTTTTTTTCCATTTTTTCCTCATATTTTATAATTTTTTTATAGTAAATTATAAAATATGATGAAAATAATGGTATCTTTAGAAAGTCCATTTAATGGCGAGAAAAACGGTATATAATATGTGTGGGTACAGTAAATGAGTAAGAGGAAAATTACAGCTAAACACAAACACCTCAAAAATGTAAAAATAGCCTTGGTCCCAAACGGACAGAAAATAGAAAAGTGCTGTGGTCATTAAGGGGTTAATGGAATTCGTACATTTTCAGCAATGTTTCAGATTCTTGCCATTTTCCCATTATCAGAAGCTGTAATCAGCTATAGCTTTTACAAATATTTTTTTTTAAATAATATTTCATTTTCAAACATATTCTTTTATTTTATACATCTAACTGTTTATGTACTTTTAGTTTTAGTTTTACTTTACTTAAAGGGACAGTATACACTCATTTTTATAGAACTGCATGTAATAGACACTACTATAAAGAATAATATGCACAGATACTGATATAAAAATCCAGTATAAAAATGTTTAAAAACTTACTTAGAACCTCTTAGTTTATCTCTGTTGAAAAGGTAGTTGGAAAGCCCACTGCAAGTGGGAAATAAGACACTCCCCCTTCTTTTGCATATGAAAAGACCCTTTACACAAACAGGAGCAAGCTGGAGAAGGTAGCTGAAGGTATTCAAATAATACTTTAGGGCTTGGTTAGGAGTCGGAAAATCAGAGCAATGTTATTTAAAAATAAGCAAAACTATACATTTTTTTTTTTTTTTTTTAAAACAAAACAACTTTATGGGCTATATAAATAGATCATCTACAAAACATTTATGCAAAGAAAAAATGAGTGTATAATGTCCCTTTAAATGTACAGTACAGTGTGGTCATGTAATGTGTGTAGAGTTGGTAACCTACATTTTTTTCCTCTTTTATTTGTTTCCATTTATCCAGCAGTTTACATACTTGAGTGTAGAAATGGTTTATAGCTCCTTTAATTATATGTTTTATGATTTTGCCCTTGGTATACCTACTATACTGAAAATGTCTACACTTAAAGGGATATAAGGAATCATGAAGAAACCCATTTTTTTTTTCTTTCATAAGTCAAATACAACATGCAGTTTAAAAAAAAAATGTTTCAATTTACTTCTATTACATTTGTTTCATTCACTTATTATCCTTTGCTGAAGGAGCAGCAATGCACAACCCCTGAACACATCTAGTCAGCCAATCACAAGAAACAGATTTGTGAAACCACCAATTACCAGCTAGCTCCCACAATAGAAAGTTTGACTATGTACCCTACATCTTCTTTTTCAACAATTGAATCCCAAAAAGAGAACAAACTAAACTAGTACAATTAAAAAAAAGAAGTGAATTCAAAAGTGTCTTAACATTACATGCATTGCTATATCTGAATCATGCAAGTTTTATTTTCACTTTTTCCTATCCATTTAAATATTTTCTTATGGCTATGGCTGGCTAATAGAAAATCTGGACAGTGTACATTAATAGCATAATAGCCGATAGAAGAAATTATACTCCCAGTGGGGGTTAGGAGAGATAAGTAAGTAAAGCCTACATTTCAATTTTTCTCTCTATTAATTGAGCTCTGGTTTACAAGCAGATAATGGGGGGGGGGGGCGGGATTACATTACTCTATCCCTATAACTTAAAAAAAAAGTACAGTGCATAAAAAACAATTTTAAAAGTTCAAAAAATAATTAAAAATTCCCCAAATAGTGATTTTCATTAAATTACTTTAAGTACATAGCACAATGTGGAGTTACTCCTGTCAGTAAGTGTTATGCACATTATTAAAGTTTACTTTTAATTTAAATCTATAAAAGTTAAACTACTAGTAGTACTGCAAAGCCAAACATTAATATATATTTGTGCTGTTTAATATAGTATACTGAAAAAAACTGTAAAGTTAATAAAAGTAGTATAACACTGCAAGTGGTTAAACTCCATACACACTGCAGTAATTTGAAAGTGTCAATTGAACTGCTAATAGTAATAGTAGTAATAGTAGTAGTGTGTAATAGTAGCAAACACACTCAACTAGTTAATAAAAAAAAAAAGTAACTAAAACTAATTAAAGTGAAAAAAAAAAAAATACTTTTTAAATAAAAACAAACAGTTGCTGACCAGAGTAAGTGTTGTGTTAACAGTTATCTTTCTATTACTCCCCCGCTGCAGGTAAAACAAAAAAAAGGAAGAAATAAATGGCAGCCAATCAGCATCAACAGTGCTGAGGTCATGAACTGTTTTACTGTGATCTCATGAGATTTCATAGTAAACTTCCTTAACCTTTTGCCGCCGTTAGGACGTTTCATGTCGTCCTAACTGCGCTGGGCTGTACTAAATCCAACGGCACTTACAGATTCGCATGGAGGGTGTGCCTAGCATTATAAGGACGCCCCCCTGATCCGATCCCATCATTGAAATCTACATACGATCGCGTGATTTCAATTTGTTTACATTGCAACAATGTTCCAATGTAGACAGTTTAGACCAGGCACGAAAGAGTTTAACTGAATAGGGAAATAATATGAGTGTGCATGAGGCATGCTCCCTTGCAAGTCCCGAGACAGGCATACTTATTTGCTGCTTAAAGTCCTTTACAATGGGGTGTGAATACTTAGGGCATTTTGAGGTAAAATATCTTTCTTTTTTAAATAGAGATGTTCAGATGACATTTTCCAGTCAGCTTTTTACAGACATAATATAAGTGTCCCTCTCTCGAGTTTAGGTATTAAAGTGCTATTATCATTATTAATTTTTTTTTATTCTTATCTTCAGCAAAAAATAAAAAAATAAAAAATTCAGCAAATCCAAGACAAGCCAATATATCTCTCTCCAGGAAGCTCTGTATCTCTGTGAGGAGGAACAATGCAACATCAACAGTTAACACACTGATTACACACCGATCTGATTCTGAAAACATTAGGCAATAACTTACAAATCACCTTTTCACAGACTTGACTGAGTGAAACTGTCAATCTATTTGCCTGCTCTTCCTGGATTTGTTTTATTGGATAACAGAACTCCTACATCATAACAGCAGTCTGCTTTGTAAAATGAAAATGGAATTTTTTAACTAATATTCAGATAAACCGTTTATTTTTTTCGCTCACGGCCTTTTTAGTTACTCGAATGTTAATGAAAATGATGAAAACGCAATGTTTTTTTGGCATTCAAACAAAAACTAATTTACATTCCTAATATTAGCTACAGTGAGACAGAGTAACTGTCTTCCTATGTATAACTGTTAAGGGTATAGTGATTGGTTATCATTAGGGATGGGCGAATGTTTCGCAACATTCGAAAAATGAAACGAATTTTAACACATTTGTTCGTTCGAATCGAATTTAGAATGTTTACATAACATTCTAAAATTCGATTTTCAAATGTTCGGTTTTGAATTTTATGATTACATTCGAAAATATTTGTTTTGAAAAATTTGAATTTATATTTGTAATAGTATTTCTAATGCTTTCTTTAAATGTAATATTCTAATTATGCAATATTCAAATTCGAAAAATTCGAATTTATATGTTTGTAATAGTATTTCTAATGCATTCTTTAAATGTAATATTCGAATTATGCAATATTCTATATAGAAGCATTCAAAATATTTGTATCTATTATGTATCAATTTACTAGATTCCCTCCCTACTACATGAACTATTGAACTTCTGAATAGTATTTGCTAAATAGAATGTTAAATTTGAAATTTCAAATGTGGACATTCGATATAATTCTAAACATTCAAATTCGAAAGTGACATTCGAAAACTGTAAATAGCATTCGATTATAGAATTTTTAAGAATATTCGTTCTTATCAACATTCAGATTTATAATTTGAATTTCGGTAATAACATTCGTTCTAACATTCGAATTCGGAAATTTACACATTCGCCCATCCCTAGTTATCATGAGTGTTACCTATCAATTTTACTTCCTGGTAATAACAGTAGACATTAATGAAAATAGAAGCCTATTTGATGCAAACATGTTATGTTTTATAATTGCATTTTATATGTAACATTTACAGTAATTTTTATTATGTATCTGCTTTGTTTGTAAGAGGTGAATGCCAATCCAGTGACACCCATGGTTGTGGGTGTTTGCCTATACAGTGATGTCAATAGTTATGGGTTTATGCCTATTGAATAATGCTGTGTATTGGGCGCATGCCTACCCAGTGACGTCTGTGTTTGTGAGTGTTTACCTTTTCAGTGACACCCGTGGTGGTAGGTATTTGCCTATTAAATGATGTTGTGCAAATTGCCATGGGTGGACTCCTATTGCTAGTCCTATTTCAAAAAGTATTCCCATTAACTGTGCACACTACCCTACAAAATATCTGAATATAATTTTATTTGATCACTATTTTTTATAGAGAGATAATCCCACTATGACGATGATGTATAAATCTTATATATATATATATATATATATATATATATATATATATATATATATATATATAAAGTCCAGAAAAAGAGCACTCTCACCTAATAAGCAACTGCCAGGGTGCTGGCAGGTAAGATATCCAGGAAATATGAAGGCACTCGCTGGTCTTTTCAAAGTGTATTTAATGAAAAAAGAGTGACGTTTCGGGGACACAATCCTCTTCCTCAGACCATTAAATACACTTTGAAAAGACCAGTGAGTGCCTTCATCTTTTCTGGATATATATATATATATATATATATATATATATATATATATATGTATATATGTGTGTGTATATATTTGTATATATGTATATATGTGAATGTGTGTGTATATATATATATATATATATATATATATATATATATATATATATATATATATATATATGTGTGTGTGTGTGTGTGTGTTTATATATGTATATGTTAATTTATAAGGTTAATTTATAAGATTAGGTATATAGATAACACAAAATTTATGATTGGGTGTAATGCTTGCCACTTTTGATGGACAAATGTTAACGCTTTTAAACAGTCTTTTAAATAGTGTATTTATTTGTTTTGATTTGTGACAAATTTTAAGAGATAAACTGTACTGTTTTTATGAAAGAATCAGAGAAGCCGCCTCCTAGTATTAAACTGCCAATGGTACCAAAACCTCAAACAAATTAAATGTACTCACATTTGGCAAAGCACATATATGTGCAATATAGGAGATAAGGGAGAACATAAAATACACAGAGTCACTGAAAAGAGAAAAAACGCAAAGTAACAACAATCCCAGAAAAGGAAAATCAACAGCAATAACATAATTTAGATGAAATTTCCAGAAAACAAATCTTATTAATATATAATGGGAGGGAAAAGAAGAGGGGAAATATTTGCTTCCTGTCTTTAATAAAATCAAGATTATTTATTTACCATAGGCTATAATAATCTGAATTTTATGGCAAGACAGGAGGCTTCATATTTTGCATTTTTAAAGCACTTACATAAAAAATCAAAGTCCAAGCTCTGATGTCCCTCTTGCAAACTCTGGGGAAGGAGGATTCTTTAAACCCCATTTTACCTCTGGGGAGGAGGTTCTATCACCCCTTTGAGAAAAGCCCGGGGAAGGGGCTAACAGCCTTCAAGCTGGAGTTATGCCTCTATGTGAGACTGGGAGATATAGGGTCTACCCAAACCAATTGCGAGGATAAAAGAGACTCTGATATTGAGCTACAGAATTTAGAGCAAGTCTCATAGGAATTAAGGTATTCCTCTGAAAAGGGCTTAAGGATGATTTAATACGTCGGCCATGGCTGATACAAACTTTCAAAGGCAAAAAGCTACTTAGAAGAAGGAAGAGGATAGAAAAGAGAAATTTACAAGGAAAAAACATTTTCAAAGGAAAAATAAAACTAGGAAAGTAAAGGAAATAAAACCACAATGAGAAACCAGTGTTGCGCTGAGCAGCGGCTTGCATAACCATCCGGAGCTAGTCACTGGGCAGGCACGCGTCCGCATGGACTCTCAGCACAGCACCGGAGAAGATAGACAAAATACATTAAAGAGATAGCATAGCCAAAACCAATCCAATATTCACCTTCGACTAGACTATCCCTCCAAGGGAAAGAATAGGTAAAAGGATTAGAGGAGTACTAAGAAAGAAGCTGGTTAGTACAGACCAGATTAAACAATACTCCTAAGTGAGACGCCCAGGAGAGGGGCGTGAGGCCTTCCAAAGCCGCTTGAGGGAGAAAGTGACACCAATACTGGGCTGAAAGAGACTGAAGCATGGAAGACAGTTCTGGAGTGTGTTGAGAGGGTTTATGATCCACCTCAAAATAGGGGGAAATGATTTACTTACGGGGCGACAGCAAAGGTAAAAAAATGTAAGCAAAAAGTCCTCTTCGGAAGAAGGAAAAGTTTAACAGGCTAAAATTTGAATTTTGAAAAGCCTAAACGCAGGCTAAATAAAGTTATATTTAATAGAGCTTTAATACAGGCTTAAAATAGTTACAGAATATAGCCTTAATAGGCGTAATAGATTAATTAATAAAGCCTTATTTTTATTATTATTATAGGATATTTGGAGAGCACCAACAGATACAGCTGCACTAATTAATACAGGCTTAATATAGCTATATTTAAAATAGCCTAAAACAGGCTTAAAATATAGTTGTATAGAAAAGCCTAAGAACGGTTAATATATATATTTAAAAAACCTAATACAGACTATTATATCATATAGCTTAAATGGACACTGAACTCAAAGTTTGAAAAATAGATAAAACGTTTAAAAATAAGACACTTATTAATGTCACATACTTTGTAATACGTTACTGTTTGCCTGCAATTGATTCACAAAGTAATCCTGTTTTCCCCACCCACTTCGTGGGTACCTGATCACCTAGCCCTATCCTGCATGAGAACCCAGGTACTAATATGGCGGAAATTATCCGCAATACGCCTGCGCAAGCTTTTAACACGTCAGGAAATACGTCATCTTGTGTTTCTCTGTATTGAAATTGCAGAGCGGGTGACAGAGCTGCGCTGATAAGGTGAGTGCTGTTTGCATATAGAATCTCCTTAGCATTAATGAGCAACTTATCATTGTGTGGGCATAAGAAAGAAATAACTTTTTATAGCTCGGGTCAGATTGCACATGCGCGAGATGCCGACTAAACGTTTTAATTTGATTCATAAAAGCTGAATATTATTGGTTGAATATACGGACGATTGTACAGCCCATATTTGTGGGCTGTCTTAGCCTACGTCATTAGAACATTTTACAACGAAATTTTATATATATTAGAAGGATCGTTTGAAACTGCAAGTAGGTGCAAATTATTTCTTTGAACATTATAACCTGATTTACATAATTGTTATATATGCCAAGAATAAAACTACAGTAATCCTTTAATACAGGCCAAAATACTAAAAAACAAAATAACCTAATACCGGTTAAAATACAGATAGGGCATGAAATTTTGAACAACTTTCCAATTGACTTTAATCATTACATTTGCTTTGTTCCCATGGTGGTATTTTTGAAAAAGCTAAACCTAAGTAGGCTCAAACTAATTTCTAAACCATTGAAAACCGACTCTTATCTCAGAGCATTTTGAAAGTTTTTTCACAGTTAGAGAGTTCTAGTTCATGTGTGTCATATAGATAACATTGTGCTCACTCCCGTGGAGTTATTTAGGGGTCTGCACTGATTGGCTAAACTGCTAGTCTGTCAAAAGCACTGAGATAAGGGGGCAGTCTGCAGAGGCCCAGATACAAGGTAATCACAGAGGTAAAACATATATTAATATATCTGTGTTGGTTATGCAAAACTGGGGAATGGGTAATAAAGGGATTATCTATCTTTTTAAACAATAACAATTCTGGTGTAGACTGTCCCTTTAATAAGGGTTCATTATATAATATAGCTTAATATACTTATACTCAAAGTATCCTAATACAAGCTATTATACAATGAAGCCTCAGATCTACTATATTCAGGAAAACCTTTATACCAGCTTATATCTAATATAGCCATAATACTGGCTAAAATACTATATAAATATAGCCTAAAATATATAGCCTGAAAACAGGCTAAAAAAACTAAAATAAAGCACTAATATAGGTTTAAATATATAGCCTAATACAGGATAATCTCCTTATATTCAATAAAACTGAAGCAGCTGAATGTATGTATCTATATATATATACAGTATATATATATATATATATATATATATATATATATATATATATATATATATATATATATATGTATATATATATATATATATATATATATATATATATATGATGGAAAATTTGTATGGAATTTAAAACTGCGCAATTTAGACTAAATAGCCTGTGCAATACAAGCTTCTAAAATTAAGCCGTATATATATGTGCATAAAAAACAATGACAAGTGGCATTAACTTCTAGACGTATATTACTATTTAAGTAAAACAAGGTCCTATAGTATTATTCTATGAGGACTCCACAGACTCAAAACCAAGCCTAAAGAGACTTACAGACTTACAGACTCCAAACCAAGCATTAGAGACAAAATACACACGTATATATACATACATATGTATACATAAAAAAAAGTACATGTCTACACCTAGACATGTGTATATATACACGCACACGCATATATTCACCTACACATGCATACATAAAAACATGTATAGTAACACACATTTACACATAAATATGTACATATACACACACGCACACTTACACAAAAATATACCTACATATGCCTACATAAAAAGGTACATCTAGACACAAAGACCTGTATATATATATATATATATATATATATATATATATATACACACACACACACAAATATTCACCTAACTACAGATTCCTGCAGGCTTTTAAAAGGTTAATCACACTTTATTGCAAACTTCGTTAAAAACATTCCAGGTCAGTACACACGGATAAAATCATAACAGGTAGATGAACAGGAGTTCAATGCAGATGCGTTTCGTGGGCTTGCGCACTTGGTCACTGCTTACCTGTGCTCTTGCTCATACACCTTTTTAAAGGCAACCATTTAAAGGAATATCTTCTAGAGAAATGACCCTTAGCAAAAGAGAAATCTTTTGGATTTTTACACTACAATGCAGTTTTCTCTTGGGACTAAATATGAGACGTGAACTATATTTATTTACATAAATAGTCTATACTTACATTTTAGTGTATAGAAAATCAAATATGTAATTTATGGTTGTTTATCTTTTTCATCTCTACATCACCAACTATACATGTATTATTAGGAGTACATAATCATTCCTGTATATATTGGTGGTTAAATTCAAGATATCATTACAATTTTTCTTCATCTCTATGCCATATAGCAAAAAAGATGGCATTATATAGATTCAATATGTAGTCTAATTAATATTCCCTCAATATTTACATGTATTAGAACACAAATAGCACCTAATAAGGGATTACATTTACCCTATATATAAAAATCTGTGTGTGTGCTTAGAAAGACAGTATTAAATATTGATATACTTATTTATACATTTGTATATTTAATGTAGGAGAAACCGGAGGGTTGTTATAACAGGTAGTGAGTTTTTAAAAATTGACTAGTAAGATGTCCCTTTAAATGGTTGCCTTTAAAAAGGTGTATGAGCAGGAGCACAGGTAAGCAGTGACCTAGTGCACAAGCGCACGAAACGTGTCTGCGTTGTGTTCCTTTTCATCTACCTGTTATGATTTTATCTGTGTGTACTGACCTGGAATGTTTTAACAAAGTTTTCAATAAAGTTGGATTTTTATCTTATCCTGAGCTTCGTAGTGCGCTACTTCTTGTTGGGACTTGTTCTAATTCTTAGCATGCCCTGCTGACACGCTTGTCAGCCGCACTAGCTCTGGATCTTTAGGGACTTAGCTCCCGCCAATTCTCCACTGTGCTACACGCTGCACGCCAAAATAGTTGGAGGAAAACTAAGGGAAGGAGACCGCTGAAATAAATGAATTATATCTAAGACTCTATATTTCTTAGTGTCTGTTTGCTATACCTTTTAGTGACAGGCTAATATTTCTCTTAATAATCCCTTATGAATTATTATACCCACTATAAAATATTAACACACAATCACTAGCTTAATTAAACTACCTGCAAGGAAATAACTCGCAAAGTCTTACTTCAGCAATACAAAAACTTTATTGCAATGAGGCTAAATACATTATTACAATATGCAGATTAAATATAAATTACACATATGCAGATCACTTATAAATACACAGCACTGAATTAAACATCAATATTACACTAATACAGTTGCCCATCCTAATGTGAGAGTATGTATGGTGTGCAGTAATTATATGTGTCAGGAAGAAGTACTCACGTGATGTTTAAAGAAAAGAGAGCGAACCATGTGTGTTGATGGGCTTTATTGTAAGTCTTTCATCCCTCCCACAATGATGATGTCACTCATATGCAAGCCCCTTTTTATAATGTTTAAGCTATATATAGATGCAGCCATGCCATGTGGTTGGGGGGCATGGCATATATGGCTACACTAAAGGGCCTTTATATACAGTAGCTCTTTACTTAAACCAGCTGGTCATCCGTATCAGATGGGGCCTGGTAATGTGATCTTTCTACATTACAAAGTGACCCAGTATCTGAATGAGGAGTTAACCCCTTCCTGATTACACAGCTGATTTCTTACAGTATTATGCCATAATATCCCTTCCAGACCATTTCTGAGTTTTTACAGATTTATGCCTTTATTACATTCCCCCCTTTTGGCAATGTAGGTTACCGGTACCCTTACATTCTAATGGGTGTTTTATATGAGTGAATCTGTTAGAACATTCCTAACCCCACCTATGTGTGATGGCTATATTAGTATACTAAGGATGCTTCCATTCGCATACCATGATATGTGATATACACTTGCAATTAATGATTTTAAATAAAAACACATACAAATTTGAATAATTATACATAATATAGAAATAAATAATATGATTATAAATGGATGTATGAACAGATTTCCCAATGCAGAACCCCATGATGACTGTTTTCGAAAAGGAATTTGCTAATTTCTGCCACCAGGTAGCACTTGACATCTCTGTAAAAGTATGTTCAATCCTCTGTAGTTCTTGTTCCTGATGGTAGAAATTTACATGAACACGTTCCCCAAAATTTTTAAGATGTTCCAGTAACACAGAGTCTTTTTGCAATAAGGTTACCCATTTTTTGCCAAGGTGCATCATCTACTAATATTGGTGTTATGAGTGGAGCACCCAAGGTAGCGTTATATGTGAGTAACTGTGGGGCAGTGAAGTTAAACTGTAGTGAACTTATCCTCACAGGGTACCCAGTAATACAATAAATCCCTGGTGTGATTTGTTCCCTTGAATTACACTTGTCAAACCAAACATGCACCTCATCTTTAGGCTTCAACACAACAAAACACACCTTTCCTTGTCCTAATGGAAAAATCATATCTTGGGGATTAACATTCTCCACAAAACCATTGCAATATGAGTGATTATGCCAGCAGGAATAAAAAATTATTCTTGCCTGTTTGGGTAGACATAAAACTTTAGAAGGAAACCTTATGCAGCCAGACATGTCTACCTGTTCCATATGGGAACCATTCCATATAAAATTTGGGAACTCTAACTCATGATGTAAAACATGAGATTCTGTGACAGGTGTTCCTAATGAAAACAAATGATAAACATTCTAATAGGTACTACTAGTGGGCACAAGTGAAGTAGCCCTGCATATATTTTCCCTGCAGCCCATCCAACTGTTTAACCATAATTCTTGGTGTTCTGATGCAAAACTGTTAACAACAGACTGCTCCCACCCTCCCAAAGGTTTATGGTTATTTTCCATAGCCTGTGCTATAAATTTAAAGTCAGTTGATAATTCTGTTTGCATGGAAATACACACAAAATCCTAGGATACTTCCCTTAACCTACTAATTACTCCTACAGTATTTCCTCTGTATGTTGAATGGCAGGACCCTGAACCTGAATGACTGTCTGTGTCAGTGTCTCTACCAGGGTGTTTATCATTTGTTGTGTATGAATCCCTTTTGCATTGAACATAACCTGAGACTGTAAGGTTGTTGTTAAGCTGGATATGTCAATGGAATTTACCACCCCTAACCCTGTTCCCACACCTCCCAGAAACTGTATCCACAATATCCCTCCTAGTCATTCTCCTAGTACCTTCTGCCCACTTAACTAATGCTTTTTCCATAGTGGCAGTAATTCTTGAACAATTTTGGTAATATGTGGAAACTAGCCAATCTATTATTTTAATCTTCCACATGATAAATTGGAATGTAGCATCCCTCAATACTGGAGTTGGCTTGATTGTACTTATTTTAAATGGACCGCTAGAAACAACCCTTTTCCCCTCACACATTGGAGTATTGTCATAATGTTCAAAGGTTCAGAAGTAGTTGTTTCCTTTTTTTGATCTATTTTTAAGTATACTTCAATCCCTCCACCAAAGTTGGAAACTGCAACTCTCCAATTAATCCCTTCTCCAATTTGTTGTTCAAATATAACCTTGGTTATATTATAGTTATCGCCATTTATAGTGTGAATAGGATTTGCAAATGTTTCAGACACAGAAATACCTTCTCCCACCAGAACTACAGTCCATTTTCCCCAAGCCACCCACTTACATTCCAATTCAACTTTATTACCCTGATTGACCCTCCAAAAACCAATTAAATTGTCTTGATGTTTTTCAGCAAATATTTCAATCCTCCCACCCGCATTAAAAGTCAATTTTCCCAAACAATCTTTGTTAAGGTCTTGAGAACTCCAGAAGATTGTCCATCCTCTGATGATGTTGCTTAAGCTCGATCTACAACTCCTTGTGAGGTTGGTGATTGAAATTTCATTACAGTCACAGATTGGAAGTTTTTGCAATAACACCCACACAAATACAAATAGGTTGGTGACGATCATTCCTCTCAGGTTCCACATAATGAAATCTGTCAAAAAGATTAAGAGAATATTAGTTCTTAGCAGAAATATCTACATCTGGGACAACTGTCCCTCTATACACTTTACATTGGTCAACATGGACCCATTTGTAACCAGGCTGCCTTCTGGTTTTCCCAGGGGTTGATCTTTCTATTTTAATCACAGTATTACACAATTTATAAGGTCCTTCCCTATTTGCATCCCAGGGAGAATTTTTGTGAAAATTTTTAATCATGATCAATCCCCCCTTCTCAAACAAAGGTGTTTGAGGAGTAGATGAAAATTTACAATCTGTTGGGGCCATATTAGAGGCAGCAAAAATTAGCAGTGAGCTCAACTGCTCCTGAATTTGGGAGAGATAGTGATCTCTAGACACAGATTCTCTCAAGGGGGTAGACAATTGTGGTTCACCTGGGTGGCCTAATGCCATCTTTCTCCCTGTCATGAGCTCATAGGGAGAACACTTGGTAGCATTTGATGGTATAGCTCTAATAGCCATTAGAACTGCTGGAAGATGTGTGACCCATGATTTACCATACTGGGAAAGCATTTTGGACCATTTTTATTTTTAATGTGCGATTCATGCGCTCAACTATACCAGAGGATTGTGGATGATATGGTACATGAAATCTTGTCTGTCTTCCCAGTAGGGCACAGAGATTTTGCATTACCTGACCTGTAAAATGTGTACTATTTAAAATATATATAGGAGCGCCAGAGGCTAAGGTATATCACAGGGCTAAAATATGTCATCTGAGAGTAATCTGGAGGAGCAGTAAGGAAGAGCAATCAGACAATTCTATACAATACGTATCTTAAAATTATTTTAATTCAATATGGGTTGTGGACAAACAAACCCATATTTTGTAATAAATGGTAAAACAATGTAAAAAGTATATAAAAATACAACTACAATGTAAACAATATAGGAAATGTCAATACAATATACAATCTAAAATATCCAATATGAAATCACAGCTTAATGGCTACAAGTATATGATGGCTACTTGTCTAAAAGGCCATAGATAAATGATGGGATAGTCTATAAGGTGTTAACAATAATAAGGCTTAATAGACCGAATTAAAAATGGCTCCTGTGTGTCCTATAAGCTGAGAACAGGACCTTATACCCCGTTTAAAAGCAGTAAGTGAAACTGGAATCACAAATTGTCCAAATAGTGAATTAGTGAAAAATTGTCAAATAAAAAACGGTGATCATATCAATCAAAACGATGTTCAAAAAATATCACAAAAGACACAATGTCAAAAAGATCAGTGAACAAAACAAAAAAATGTGTGTACAAAACCATATAGGTGAATCTCTCCTAAATAGAACAATACCGGTATGTTCTAATATCTAATTGGATGAAAAATTAAATAAAAAATATATATTGACTACGTTAAATATACGGTAACTAGTTAAATCAATGTCCCCAATGGGTTATAACCTAAATAACCAAATAACCTATATTACAAAGTGTTCAAATGTACAAATACAAAAATTTGTGTTCAAATGTACAAATATAAAAAATCCCCAAACTAAATGAAAGTGAAAACGGTAAATCCTAAATAAATTGTCCTAAATGAAATAAGATAAAGTCAATATAGTCCAATTGCTGGTATCCCTCGATAGGGTCCAAAGTGGGTCCGAGATGGTCGATGGTTCTAGGGGTATGATGATCCGGGATAAAACAATACATATAATTCCTAGAAAAAGAAAAAACAAAGTGCACTAAACAAAAAGCCTATGGGGTTTAGACTATTGGTAAATGAACTTACCCCAATAGGTTGTATCCTGGAAATATGGCAAGCCTCACAAATCGTGTGTCAATTCCGTCTACGCGTTTCGGCCCTCTAATGGGCCTTTTTCAAGACATAGTGAGGCTAAGTGTATACTGACCTTATATACTGTGGCTTATGGTTATTCCTTTGAAATTCTTCTTCACCAGATCTGATAGGGGATCTTCCTTATAGTGTAGCAGGTATATCAGTAGTTCAGGCGCTGGAAACTTCATTAATTTTTTCTGTAAAATGTGTACCGCTATCTGATTCAATGAGTGTTGAAAACCCCCATCTTGAGAAAACATGTTCCTACAGTGCTCTGGCAGTAGCCTGTCCAGTATCACAACGAAGTGGAATAGCCTCAACCCATTTTGAAAAAACATCTACAATTACTAGAGCATACCTGAGACCCCCCCTTTGATAGTGGAAATGGGCCTATAAAATCAATTTGGATAGCTTTCCAGGGGCCATCTGCTACTGGTATTCTCTGGAGAATGGGTCTCTGACCTTTAGGACGTGGATTGATTTGAGAACAAATTAAACACTCTTGTACACATTTTAAACAGGTTTCTGCTAAATCTGGCCAATTGACTTTTTGCCTTAAATGGTACTCTAATGCACTTTGGCCAATATGCCCAAAAAGAGAACGTGTTTCCTGTGTTATAGGTCCCTGCAAATGACTTGGGACCACAAAAAAATGAATTTACTCTGTGGATCAGTGGAGTAACATATTAACCCATTACAAATTGAATAACTATTTGGGAGTGTTGATGTTCCTGTAACAGAGGAAGAAGGTTAGGATCTTTAGCTTGTTCTGTTTTCAAATCAGGTACCTCTGGATCTACCATTGTAATCTTTGCTATAATCTTTGCTATATGTGCCATTGTATCTTTAGATGCAACATGCTCTCTCCATGCTTCCTGTGTCTCACTGTCATTCTCATCTGATTGCCATGGTTCCCCATCTAAAGCTGCCTGTTTGGCTAACATCCACCTGTGCATTCCCTTGTGAATGTTCATCTGTGAAATGTGTGTGTGCCTTAACTTTAACAATAGCTGACTGCAATGGGTGCTGTGTTCCACAATCTACCAATTTCTTAAGGGCTTGAACATGTGACAATGGTTTGCCTGCTGAGTCTACCATTCCCCTTAGATTCCAAATTGGTAAGTACTCTGTCAGTGATCTGGTCACATAGGCACTGTCACTGTATATACAAATGTCTTGTGTGTCAAACCTGTGGCAAGCCATAGAAATGGCTTCTAATTCTGCTCTCTGTGCTGAGAATGATCGTGGTAGCATAAATGTAAGAGCTAATTGTTGAGAGGGGACCCAAATAGCAAAACCAGTATTAAATTGACCATCCTGCCAAAATCTTGAACCATCTACATAAATTTGTAAATCTTGGGGAGGAGTTTTGTCCCTGAACAATTTATGAGGTGATCCCCTGTGTGTGAATGTCTCTGTGCAGTCATGGGGTTCGCCTTGAGTGTGCATTAGTTGGAGTAATGTGTATTTTGCATTGTATTATACAGTGATGTCACAATGTTGCAAATCTCTTAAAAACCTAGTCACTCTTTGTGTTGAAAGCCCACTTAATGATTATTCCAACAACAGTTTTATAGGGGTGTGTGGTGTTTAGAGGATGAGCTTCCAAATCCCACTATATGCTCAGTAGCCTGAACTGACCAATGCATACCTAACAAAGCCTTGATACATGAGTCATAACCTTTCTCTACTGGAGTAAGAAGCCTGGAAAAAAAGCCAACAGGCCTCCATTTTTCAGCCTTCTCCTGCAGTAGGACTGTGGAAATAGAAGTGTCAGATGTGTATGTTTGTAAAGCAAAAGGGGCCTCCCTTTCCACTGTGGCAAGGGCAGGGGCTGATGCTAAATCTTCCTTTAACTCTTTAAATGCTTCCTCATGTTCTACACTCCAAGGAATTTTCCCAACATTCTCCCCTTTCAAAAGATCATAGAGAGGTTTTGCTTTTTCAGCAAACCCTTCAATGAAATCACAAGAAAAATTTACCAAGCCTAAGAATTGTCTTAAGGACTGCCTATGCAAAGGTCTGGGCACCTGAAGTATGGCTGTAACTCGTTCTCTAGTAGGGCATCTTGTATCCCTTTGGATTGATACTCCCAAAAATGTCACCTTTTGTCTCATTAATTGTACTTTTGAAGTGTTTAACTTGAGGCCAGATTCAGCAATCTAGTCAAACAGTTCATTCAGTCACTCTAAATGTTCCTCTACTGTCTCTATTTGTAAAAAAATATCATCTACATACTGTATGATACTTTCTGGGACTGAGAATGTTTTTAATAGCTCTGCTAACGCTTGGTGAAAGTATGTTGGCGAGCTATGAAAGCCCTGAGGGAGCGAATTGAAGCAAAATTGCGTGTTATCATAGCAAAAAGCAAACTTATATTGGCACTCCGGGGCTAGTCTTACACTCCAAAAACCATTACTTATATCCAGAACAGAATACCACCTACATGTGGCACTCAGTTTGGATACAACTTCAGGAGTAGAAGCAACTAGATTTGTAACAGGTGGGGTAACTTTATTCAACATACGAAAATCAGCAGTTAACCTCCAAGTATTATTTGCTTTCTTTACTGGCCACAAAGGAGAATTATTAGCGGAGGAACATTTTCTAATTATTCCTTGGCTTTCAAGCTGACTAATAATTTGCCTCACAGGTTCAATAGCTTCTGCTGGAAAATCTCTTCAAATCAGGGTGACTTTCAGTATCCGTCCACACCCTTTCTGAAGGAATTGATACAATGGATGCTATATGACTGATGTAAGAGTAATCTAATATAACAGGCTTTTTCCCTCTAGTATCCCTCCACAAAACATTGTTACACAGGTCCACTATCATCCCTTCTGATCTCATTATATCAGCACCAAGTATTGTACCCTCTGTGTTTTTGCTCTTCCAAATGGGAATTTCCTTAGTCTACTGATTGCCTAGTGTCATAGTCACATTTGGGATAAGGGATGCTTGGGACTGGGATCCCCCAAGTCCCACAAGAAATAGCTATCTTGTCCCTTGTGGGGGACTTAATGGTAAGTCTGTCCGAGTTACTGAAGCTCCTGTGTCTATGAGGAGTTTTGTGAGATGGCCCTCAATCACACCATAGACACAGGGATGTCCAGAATGATCCCTAAAGGTGTTAAATATAGGAACCATGTCATCCAGGGCCTGAGGTAGTCAATCAGAGCAGGATATCAGAGGAGAATAATTTTCATAATTCTTTTCATGATATCCCCTCCCCCCACAGTCATCACTCTCAAAGCCTCATGTGCTGAGCCATACAGATTAGTACCAGGCCTAAGCTTTGGGGTGTATTCCTGTCCTGTTTTATCTGGGGGCTTAATCTTGTTACTTTTCCCTATCCAATTCTGGTCATAGCTTTATTTTGGAGGTGCAGAGGGATGTACTCTTTCCTGCCTTCCCTCAGTTTCCTTCTGAATTCTCTTTAAAAATCTGCAATCTACTCGTCTGCGCCCATATTTATTGCAGTAATGGCAAGTACCTTTAAAGGGACCCTCTGAATATTTTTGTTTCCCTTCATTAGTGGTTACCACAGCAATTCTGTGTTGCCCTGTGTTCCTTTTCTTTAGAATGTTCTGCCTAGCCTTACCTATAATAGATAACATACCCTCTAGTGTATTCTTTTCCTCAGCCATCATTTGTATGCTAGGGTCCAAGTATGTGAATTTTTTAATTAAATACTGCAACATATCATGAGGTGTCTGTTCTGGTGAAATTCTGGTGTCAATCTATATAATTGTTCAAATTTAGCTGCAAATACCCATGGGTAATCATTTAATGCTACTTGCATTTCTGCAAGAGAGTGACTGTCTACTCCCTGTGACTAGTTTACAAACTGCTTTTAATCTGTCCCCATCTGAACCCCATTTATCCTCCTTAAACAAATCTGTGTTCAAATTAACTGGGCCTGCAACTGGTGATTATAATCTAGCTGCAATGCTGCCTGGATGCCAAATCTTTAACATTACACATGCTTCTTTAGGAGAAAGCATGTATTGTTTTATTGCAGACTCAAAATTTGACATGTTAGTAAATACATCTGCTTTAACATCATACACTGGAAAGAGAGGTTTTAACTTTACCAGTTGTCTCATTACTTTATCTCTATCTTGGTTTTTAATGGTATTAATATATTATGCATTTACACCACACATGGCACAGTTCTGATCCAATGTGTTACAATTGATCTCTGTTAACATGGCAATTGGAGAATGTCCAGTGATTTCTCTATTCATTTGGTCTTTGATTGCTAACAACAGTTTCATACAATTCTTTAATTTTGATTTTTCTTTTGTTAAACAAAACCTCTTTTTATCAATAAGCTTATTTTAATTTTCACATTGCAACCATACATCTTTCAGTCTTTTAACTATACTAGTATTCTCATCAATAACAGGTTTAAATGTGCTACATTCTGCATATTTAACAACTAATTCCATACTCACACTTTGAAGTGTCTTCAGACTGCCAGCAAATCAGATTCACGTCCTGCGCAATATTATTTTCTCTGCGTCCAGTTCGACTGATCCTTAGGTATTCACCTAAATGCCTCTTGGATCGGTCCTGGCCAGGGACCTTATTGCTAAAAGCGCTCAACTCAAAAACAGTATAGCAAAAACTAGGTTCAATTTTCGTCCAAAAAAATCACACTTGTATTATAAAAAGAACATGGATTTGTCCCCTCTTTAAACAAGTGTAGTTGGTAAGAAAATTATCGCTGGGGCTCGCCAATGAAATAAATAAATGATATCTAAGACTCAATATTTCTTAGTGTCTGATTGCTATACCTTTTAGTGACAGGCTAATATTTATCTTAATAATCCCTTATGAATTATTATACCCACTATAAAATAATATATACATTATTACAATATGCAGATTAAATATAAATTACACATATGCAGATCACTTATAAATACACAGCACTGAATTAAACATCAATATTACACTAATACAGTTGCCCATCCTAATGTGAGAGTATGTATGGTGTGCAGTAATTATATGTGTCAGCAAGAAGTACTCACGTGATGTTTAAATAAAAGAGAGCGAACCGTGTGTGTTGATGGGCTTTATTGTAAGTCTTTCATCCCTCCCACAATGATGATGTCACTCATATGCAAGCCCCTTTTTGTAATGTTTAAGGTATATATAGATTGCAGCCATGCCATGTGGTTGGGGGCAGGGCATATATGGCTACACAAAAGGGTCTCTATATAGCTCTTTACTTAAACCAGCTGGTCATCCTTATCAGATGGGGCCTGGTAATGTGATCCTTCTACATTCCAAAGTGAATGTAGAAAGATCACATTACCTGGCCCCATCTGAGGAGTTAACCCCTTCCTGATTACACAGCTGAGTTCTTACAGTATTATGCCATAATATCCCTTCCGGACCATATCCGAGTTCTTACAGATTTATGCCTTTATTACAACCGCCAACAGCGCTCCATAACAGGCAAGAGATTTTTTCTGTACATTTTAAAAGGTTAATACTGGATCCTTAGATCAGCATCTGAGTCTATAATACTTTACAGTCTATAACAAGAAATACTGTCAGACCCAGAGGGCTATCAAACCTGGGTCTAACAAGTGAAAGGGCTTAGATTAAAATAGTCTAAAAATTCCCCATATGAAAGCTCTGGAAGGCAAGGAATAAAGGATTTCATATCATTAAGTAAGATTTTTTTTTTTATAAATAGATAGGTCACTCAGATGGGGCTGCCAGGGGCTGCTAGGAAAGGAGTGACATGGCCCTAAAATTACTATATATAATCTTAAACTATAAGGCATCATACTAAGATAATACTAAGATAATACAAGATCCTAGTATGAATAAGGAGGGCCTAAAACACTACCGCCATGCTATCCAGGGCTGTGTTGAGGCGCATCTCAAGCGACTGACTGGTTTATAACACTGGTCAAGGGTGTGTCCGTGTGAACCCTCAACCCGGAGCCGGATAAGAGAAAAAATGCTGCAGTGTTCAGAGGTGGGAACAGCGGGCATCCCTTTGACCGCAATCAGGAGGATGGGAGAAGGTGGCCAGAGAAAAAGAGAAAACCCGGTCACGGGTTTCCCGGTCAAGGTAAGGAGCCACTACCACCAATGAATAATACAATAAACACAAGGGAAACCTATTAATTGTAGGCAAGCTAGAAAACAAGTTTAGCACATACAGACTTGTCTAAATTTAATATAATGTGCAGAAAAAAGGGGGGTCCTAAGCACCTGATGGAAAGAAGTTCTATGAAAAATTAAATGAGGCCTGGCTGCTGGCCACACACAGTCTGCTCACTGTACTAAATAATGCTTTGCAAGAAAAGAAATAAGGCCAAATATACAAACATGCAGGCAAGCAGGCTGTAAACCTATTGCCTGTTCAAATATAAAACAAACAATTACATATTGGGTAAGAATATGAAACATAAAGGGATAAGAATATAAAGAACTTAGGAAAGAAACCATATATAATAGTTTTACAGAAATGACTTAAACAAGATAAACAGAATAGAGACTAAAGAACCTAGGAAAGAAACTTATATAATGGTTTATAGTATATTCTAAAACACAGATAAACAGATTAGTGATCTTAAGCAAAGATAATCAAAATACATTAAAATTTGAGGGAAACAATAAATACACAACCTGCTGACTGGAAGCAGCAAAGAAAAGAGGAAGTGCTATACTTGTTCATTACAGTTTATTAGGCTGCTGTGTGCTGATTGGTGCAGTCTTGTTACTATGTTATTATTATTTTCTCTGCATGTTTTCTTTGCTGCTGATTTGAATCAGCCAATAGGAATGAGAGCTGCTTAAATCCTGTTGGCTGATGGACCTCCGCCTCCGCTCATCAACCACTCTGCCTCCACAGGGATGCTGTTGTCATTTATCATTGCACCAGCAGTTCTTGTGATCTGCTGGTGCAATTCCGTCCCCTGCAGATTCGTGGCCAATAGGATGCTAGCAGGGGGTGTCAATCAACCCAATCGTATTTGATCGGGTTGATTTCTGTCCGCTGCCTCAGCGCAGGTTATGGAGCAACAGTGTGTTTCTGGCGAGCCTGAAGGCTCCATACGGAGCTTGATAAATATGATCCAAAGAGAACAGATCAAATTAATTGATATAGATTAGAAAGTTATTTAAAATTGTATGCTTTTTCTAAATCATGAAAGAAAAAATATGGGTTTTATGTCCCTTTAAGGTTACAGTTCTTTTGAATTAACCCCTTTGTTAAGTCTGTAGGGGTAATGCTCATTTACGTGTAGAAGATTAATCCTATTGTAATCCATATCCATCCTGATCACTGCTAAATTATATGAATACCATTTTTATATAGGCAGGATGGGTATACTGAGCATGTTTGCTCAATGACTATATTGACAATTTTTAAAAATTTCAAAAGTATAACTTCTTTCATACAGGTGGTGAGAGTCCATGATCCATTACTCCAGATAATTATTCTTCCCTCCCACTAGGAGGAGGCAAGGATTTCCAAAACCCAAGAGCTCTTTAAAACCCCTCCCATCTCACTGATAAAATAGTCTTGTCTTTGCCTCTGCTGGAGGAAGGTGAAAAATGTAGATGTGCTTATGATTCTTCTGAGAGAGGGGTTCTCAGATTAAAATGAGGCCCGTTTCCCCTCAGAGTAAGTGGTTGTCAGTGGGATGTTTATGGAGTAGGGGTAGTGTCTTATTTTTCACTTCATTTGTCACAAGCCTTCACAGGGACCTGTCTTTTGCCACCTCCTGCCATGGCGGAACTGGGAATAAAAAGCAGCCCTGGAATAATATGAAGACCAGCCCTATTTTCAGTTAAGTCGGTAGAATGCACATGTCCCATTTTTCTCAAAGGGGATTACTGGGACACTGCTTCCCCAAACATTTTTTTCAGAATTAAATTATATTACTTTGTATTAAATAAAAAAATGTCAGATTGATTTTATATAGCAACCCTACAACCCAATTACTTCCCAACCCCAGATGATGCAGCCCACTGGCAAATCTGGGCCCTGCCTCCTGCTGGGTCTTCAGTATACTTCTATTCCATACAAAACGCATCTGCATTGTACCTTGTTGCTCAACCGGTTGGTTTTAATATGTGTGCTTTTTGGCTGTCTGGGCTCTTATGTGCTTTTAACTTTTGCCAATAAATTTAGGATTTTTTAGGCCTGTGTTCTCAGGTTATTTGGCCGCCGTGCGCCTCTATTGGACATTTACTTCTATTCCACATCCTCTGCTGATATGTTTCAGCACTGCTTTGGCTTTCTACAGGTTTAACCACTATATGAGTGTCTTTTGGTAAGTAGTATTTACTTTTTATTTGGCACTCTATAAGTCTTTTGGGGTATTTGTTATACATATATTTTCTTATTTATAGCACTGAGACTTTTTTTTTTTTTTTTAAAGGGAATAACAGATTATTATACGAGTTTTGAGTGATATACGGAAATTAACGAACACAACAAAAGTGGTGCTATTTAATCCCCTATAGCGCTGCCATTACAAGTTTTAAAAAACTTGGCTTGTGCGGGCGATATGGGGTTTTTAAGCTCCATACCGCACCAAAAACAAGCGCTGTTTTGACGTGCTCGTGCACGCTTTCCCTATAGACATCAATGGGGAGAGCGGGTCAGAAAAAAGTGCGATTGCTAAAAGAAAAGCTCCATAGTGCAGCCCATTGATGTCTATGGGGAAAATAAAACTAACGTATAAACCTAACACCCTAACATAAACCCCACGTCTAAACACCGCATAATCTGCTGCCCCTGACATCGCAAACGCCTGCCTACAGTTATTAACCCCTAATCTGCCACTCCCGGTATCGCCGCCACTATTCTAAAGTTATTAACCCCTATTCTGCCGCACCCTAACATCGCCGCCACTATATTAAAGTTATTAACCCCTATTACGCCTCTCCCCAACATTGCCACAACTAAATAAAGTTATTAACCCCTAAACCTCTGGCCAACCACATCACTACCATTAAATAACCCTATTAACCCCTAAACTGCCAGCCCCCCACATTGCAACAACCTAAATTAAACTATTAACCCCTACCCCTATACCTAACCCTACCCCTAAACCTAACGTAACCCTAACACCCCCTAATTTTAACATAATTAAAATAGATCTAAATGAAGTTACAATGATTAACTAAATAATACCTATTTAAAACTAAATACTTACCTGTGAAATAAATTAATAGTTATATTGTAGCTAGCTTAGGTTTTATTTTTATTTCACAGGTAAGTTTGTATTTATTTTAACAAGGTAGACTAGTTAGTAAATAGTTATTAACTATTTACTAACTACCTAGTTAAAATAAATACAAATGTACCTGTCAAATAAAACCTAAGCTCTGTGACATTAAAAACTAACATTACAAAATAAAAAAAAAACACTAGAATTACAAAAATTAAAAAAAAATACCATTACAAAACTAAATAAAATTATCCATAGCAATAAAAAATATTCCTATTCTAATACCCAAAAAATAACACACCAAAATAAAAAAGCCTAATCTAGAATAAACTACCAAGGGCCCTTAAAAGGGCCTTTAGGAGGCCCTTAAAAGGGCATTTTGTAGGGCATTGCCCTAAGTTAAACAGCTTTTTTGCTACAAAAAAACAAACAAACACCCCCTAACAGTATACAAACCCCCACCCCCTGATTGGCTGATTCATTATCTAATAGAATTAGAGCTGCTTAAATCCTATTGGCTGATTTGAACAGCCAATAGGATTTTAGCAGCTCTAATTCCTATTGGCTGATTCAAATTTTTCAGCTAATAGGAATGCAAGGGGGGGGGGGCAGGGGGGGCAGTGCCCCCCCCCCAATTAAAAAAAAGAAAAAAAAACTGTATTTAAAAAAGTATATATATATATATATATTACATTGCAAAGTTGGTGGCATAGTTGGGTAATAACATTTTTTTGGGGGGTGGTTAAAAAAATCTCCCCATTTTAATATAATAATAGAAAATAAGAGGCTAATAGCATTAATAACTTAAGGTGGGGCGATTTTGCAATGTGCCCTGTTTTATAGCACTTTTACACATGGGCACTGTGCCCCCTTGATATGTAAATTAGTTAATCCGTTTTATTTCTATACGGACGTTTAAGCATAGATGTCCATTTAAAAAAAAAAAAGAAGGAATCATAAACTCCCATTGGCTGATACTGCATGGGGGCGGGTTTACACAGAGGACGTCACCCATGTTTAAAAGGCAAATGGAAGCGCGCGATTGTAAAGTGTGAGGAAGAAGAGACTGCAGATTCCTGCTGCTTCCACGTGGGCAAGGACAGCACAGGGCAGATCGGTAAGTACGGGACTCCTCATTCAGTGCTGGATCCCTAATGTTCACTTCTATGTTATATTTTTTTTTTGTCCCAGACAGAGACCCCTGCCCATTCCAGAGTGTCTCTAGCACCAGCCCTAGGCCCTGCAAATAATGTGCGCACTGCACACACAGTAGTTTGTCTCATTGCAATCCCTCCCCACTGCCAATGATATCATCCATACTCACGCAAACACAAGACCTCCCTTACCCCCCAAATCACACACACATGTGGCATACATCGATACTTATGTGTGCTAACCTCTTCTAACACTATATCCAGAGCCTTACAGCAAAGTGAAGTATCACCAGTTACCTCCTGTGCCCTGTGACCTAATTTACCCTAATCAGATCAACTTAGATCCTAGCTCCCTTTCGCTTTCTTTATTGTCATCCCCAGTACAGTCACATTTAACCGAAGAGGCAGATTTCCTCTTCTCAGTCTACCCTCTGCAACATCGTCTTTTGTTTAAGCCCCTTGCTGAACTGCTGCTCAGTGTGCTGAGCAAAGAGGAGATCCCCTCGCTTTGGCAGCAGCAACAGGACGCCCGGTGCGGCGGCTCCTCATTTGGATCACTGAAAGGTGCTACAGAACTCCGGGCTGTGCATTTTACAATAAGTTACCATGAGTTCTCGGGAGGGAGCCCGTCAGTCCTCATCAGTGGAGCAGCCGGCTTCCCCTACATAATCTCCGAAGCGAGGACGAGGGAGACCCCGGAAACAACAAAAAGTTAGTACTGCATCTTCAGCTCTCTGCACGTTTTTATCCCTCACACACAATAAACGTGTGTATAACAACAAATGCACATGCACAAAGCAATACTCAATAGTTTATATGCACACTTATATATATGTGCATGTTGTACCAACAACGCGTTCACACAGTGATATGTGCACAATGCCTGCAATCATCTATACAATATAATGCCTGCACACACTAATACACAATGCCTGCACACACTAATACACAAAGCCTGTGCAGTAATTACAGTAAATACCCATAAATATGAATGACATTTTTTCATATTGCAAAATACATTTTTTGATCATGTTGCACATTTTTAAACACACAGTGACATCACCTATTTCTTTCTCCTTGTTATATTGATAAGTGAGTCACTTATCAAAATAACAAGGAGAAAGAAATAGGTGCTGTCACTGTGTGTTTAAAAATGTGCAACATGGTCAAGAAATGTATTTTGCAATATGAAAAAATGTCATTCATATTTATGGGTATTTACTGTAATTCCTGCTGCATTCAGATCTGCCCTGGAAGCATAGGTGTTTGCAGTGAATCAATGCATTGCAACTCTCTGACTGCTTAGTGGTTAAGCACTTCTGGTCATATAGATATAGATCAAATGTAAAATAAAATTCACTGGAAATATGTATGACAAATTCTTATCAGGAATATGAATAATATGGAAACCTAGTTAATTCCCTGGTTCCCTAGTGTATACCGGTTCAAATATATGGAGCCATTTGAGGGGCGGGGATTTATTTCAAGGAGTGGGGTCAGGGGTAGGGCCAAGTGCCCATCTTCAAAATTCACCAGCTGCCACTGATGGACCCTCTCCGCGTCGACGAGATCAAGATAGAAGATGCCGCCTGGATGAAGACTGAAGAGGCCGCCTGGATAAAGACTTCTCGCCGCTTGGATGAGGACTTCCCCACCAGGATAAAGATTGAAGAGGCTGCTTGGATGAAGACTTCTCACTGCCTGGATGAGGACTTCTCCGCCAGAATGAAGATTGTTCAAGCGGGATATACTGTAAGTGGAGTGTCGAGGGTTAGTAAAAGTTTTTTTAAGGGTTTTTTGGGTGGTTTTTTTTTTTAGTTTAGGATTTGGGCATGTAAAAGAGCTAAAGGGCAATGCCCATCCAAATGCCCTTTTCAGGGCAATGGGTAGCTTTAGTTTTTGTTAGAGTTAGGTTTTTTATTTTGGTGGTTGGTTGGGTGGTGGGTTTTACTGTTGGGGGGGTCTTTGTATTTTTTTTTTACAGGTTAAAGAGCTGTTTAACTTAGGGTAATGCCTAAGTTATTGTAGGCTGGGGGGGTATTTTGGGTGGACTTTTTTATTTTGATAGGGCTATTAGATTAGGTGTAATTCCTTTTAATTTTTGATAATTTTGTTTGTTATTTTTCATACTTTAGTGTTTGTTATTTTTTGTAATTTAGAATTTTTTATTTTTTGTAATTAGTTTGTAATTTTTAGAGTAGTGTTAGGATTTTTTTTAATGTGTAGTTTAGTTTAATTTAATCGGTAGTTATTTTAATTTTATTTTAATAATTATATTAGTTTAAACTTAGTTTTTTTTAATTTGACAGGTAAGTTTTAATTTAATTTAAGATAGGGAAATTGTAATTTTAAATTAAAATTAGGGTTATGTTTAGGTTTAGGGGTTACTAGTTTAATTTATTTTATTACGATGTGGGGGCTTTCGGTTTAGGGGTTAATAGTTTAAATTAGTTTATTTCATTGTGAGGGGCTTGTGGTTTAGGGGTTAATAGGTTTATTATAGTGGCGGCAGTGTAGGGCTTAATAACTTTAGTATAGTGGGGGCGATGTGGGCGGATGGCAGATTAGGGGTTCATTATATTTAAATAGTGTTTGCAATGCGGGAGGGTTAATAAGTTTATTATAGTGGTGACGAAGTCGGGGAGTGGTGGAATAGGGGTTAATAATTATTTTTAGTGGAGGCGATATTGGGAGTGGCAGATTAGGGGTTAATAAATTTAATTTAGTGTTTGCGATGCAGGAGGGCCTCGGTTTAGGGGTTAATAGGTAGTTTATGGGTGTTAAGTGTACTTTGTAGCAGTTTAGTTATGAGTTTTATGTTACAGATTTAATTCTGTAAAACTACTGACTTTAGATTGCGGTACAGATCTTGTCGTTTTAGGCTGTAACTCCATTTTTGTTTAGCCTCATCGCAAAACTCGTAATACCAGCGCTATGGGAATCCCATTAAAAAACGTCATTTTTAAGAGTGCTGTACTGACGTTGCGTTACTGGCTAAAAGGCTTGTGGTACACCTATAGCGACAAGACTTGTAATGGCTGTGGTGCTGTTTTAACGCTGAAAATACCATATTTCCAACATTAAAAGACAAACGCACAAACTTGTAATCTAGCTGTTAATAAACAAATTAACTATTTTTCTTTTTTGTGCACGTCAAGTTTTTTTCACGTGATTCGACCTTCGGGTCTGCGCATATTGGATTACCGCATACTAGTGCTCTTTTTTGTGTCTATTTTTTTTTTTTTTACGTGTTGTCTTTCAGGTCTGCACATGTCAGGATATTGTACATATGCTGTCTGGTTGTTGCAAATTGGGTTTATTTTGCACGTGTTAGGCATTATCTCGCACTTCAAATTTTTTAGCCTCATCGCAAAGCTTGTAATACCAGTGCTATGGGAATCCCATTAAAAAACGTCATTTTTAAGAGTGCAGTACTGACGTTGCGTTACAGGCTAAAAGGCTTGCGGTACACCTATAGCGACAAGACTTGTAATGGCTGTGGTGCTGTTTTAACGCTGAAAATACCATATTTCCAACATTAAAAGAAAAACACACAAACTTGTAATCTAGCTGTTAATAAATAAATTAACTATTTTTCTTTTTTGTGCACGTCAAATTTTTTTCACGCAATTCGACATTCGGGTCTGCGCACATTGGATTACTGCATACTAGTGCTCTTTTTTGTGTCTTTTTTTTTTACGTGTTGTCTTTTAGGTCTGCACATGTCAGGATATTGTACACATGCTGTCTGGTTGTTGCAAATTGGGTTTATTTTGCACGTGTTAGGCATTTTCTCGCACTTTAAATTTTTTAGCCTCATCGCAAAACTTGTAATACCAGTACTATGGGAATCCCATTAAAAAACGTAAATTTTAAGAGTGCGGTACTGACGTTGCTTTACAGGCTAAAAGGCTTGTGGTACACCTATACCAACAAGACTTGTAATGGCTGTGGTGCTGTTTTAACGCTGAAAATACCATATTTCCAACATTAAAAGACAAACGCACAAACTTGTAATCTAGCTGTTAATAAATAAATTAACTATTATTCTTTTTTGTGCATGTCAAGTTTTTTTCACGCGATTCGACCTTCGGGTCTGCGCACATTGGATTACCGCATACTAGTGCTCTTTTTTGTGTCTATTATTATTTATTTTTTTACGTGTTGTCTTTCAGGTCTGCACATGTCAGGATATTGTACATATGCTGTCTGGTTGTTGCAAATTCGGTTTATTTTGCACGTGTTAGGCATTTTCCCGCACTTCAAATTTGGGTTTTATTTCGCATTAGCGTTCCTGGCCTAGTAATTATTATTTTTTTTGTAGAGCTACATTTGGGGAGGGCACGTTTTTTTTCATCAAAAGTTCTTTTTTTGTGGGGATTTAACTGCTTCTTTATTTCTGCATTTCCCACTTTTGTAGTTTGCAGCAATCAGGGCCGGTGATAGGATTTTTGGCTACACAGGCAAGGATACATTTTGCCGCCCCCCTCCTTCCCCGATTTCATACAATCCCATTGCTAGTTAAAGGGATGCCCTGGCTCTCTCAGCAAACACGCTATTTGCAAAAATGTTCCCGTACTGCTGAGCGTGTCTGGAGGAAAACTCACTCTGAACCTGATTTCCTACACTATAAGTTTATTCTTCGCTCATACACTTCTGCCCTTCACTTAGCCAAGCAAACCTACGTCTCTTCTCTCATATCTACTCTTTCCTCAAACCCTAAACGGCTCTTCTCCACCTTTAACGCTCTCCTCTACCCACCTGCTCCACCCCCTATCTGTCTTTAGTGCTCAAGACCTGGCAGACTACTTTTTAAACAAAACACATACTATTCAAAGCAACATCCCAACACCAACCTGCAATATTTCAACAACAGGCCCAGTTACTTCCTCTGCCACCCTCTGCATCTTCCATCCAGCCACTGAGAATGAAGTTTCTTCCTTACTATCTCCCTAAAATCTCACTACCTGCCCACTCGACCCTATCCCTTCCCATCTAATACCCCCCTATCTTCTACCCTCACTCCTGCTCTTACCCACTTCTTCAACCTATCTCTCTCTACCGGCTCATTCCCATCATCTTTCAAACATGCAAAAGTCACTCCCATACTCAAAAAACCCTCCCTCGACCCTAATTCTCCTGAAAACTACCTCCCCAAACTACCTCCCACTTACATCAAAACTCCTTGAAAAACTAGTTTACAATTGCCTAACCCACTTCCTGTCCGCTAACTCCTTGCTTGACTCCCTGCAATCCGGATTCCACCCCAAACACTCAACTGAGAATGCCCTTACCAAGGTTACGAATGATCTTCTCTCTGCTAAAAATATGGCCACTACTCTATACTCATCTTACTTGACCTCTCAGCTGCCTTCAACAGAGTTGACCACCCCCTTCAGACCCTTAGCTCTTTTGGCCCCTGTGACACTGCTCTTTCCTGGATTCACTCCTATCTTTCTCACAGATCTTTTTATGTGTCATTTGCCGGCGACTCCTCCTCTCCAATGCCTCTGTCTGTTGGAGTACCTCAAGAATCTGTTCTGGGTCCTCTACTCTTCTCCATTTATACTTCTTTGCTCGGTAAACTTATCAACAGTTATGGATTCAAATATCAACTCTATGCTGATGGCACCCAGATCTACCTCTCCACCCCTGCTCTCTCTCCCTCTGTCCTCTCTCATGTCAGTGACTGCTTATATGGTATTTCTTCCTGAATGTCCTCTCACCACCTTAAGATTAACATGTCCAAGACTGAGCTCCTTCTTATCCCCCCTCAAGCTCTATGCCGACTTCTGACTTCTCTATCCCTGTTGACGGCATCACCATTTTCCCATCGCCCCAAGTCCGCTGCCTCAGAGTTACACTTGACTCAAATCTTTTCTTCGCCCCCCATATCCAATCGCTTTCTACATCGTGCAGCAACCATCTACGAAACATTTCCAAGATTCAACCTTTTCTGTGTGCTAACACCACAAAGCAGATAATCCACTCCCTTGTTATTTCCCAACTTGACTACTGCAATAACCTACTTACTGGCCTTCCTCTTTTCCGCCTCTCCCCCTTCAATCCATCTTAAATGTCTCTTTCAGGCTGATCCACCTTTCCCGTTGCTCTGTATCTGCTGCACCTCTCTGCGAGTCCCTTCATTGACTCCCCATTCACAGCAGAATTAAATTCAAAATTCTTACCCTTGCATACAAAGTGCTCACCAACACTGCTCCCCTCTATCCTATCTAATCAAAAAGTATACTCCAGCCCGCCCACTAAGATCCAACAATGACCTGCTCCTTGCATCTGCAACTATCACCTCTTCTCATGCTAGACTGCAGGACTTCTGTCGTGCAGCACCTACCCTCTGGAACACTCTCCCTCGTGCTGTCAAGCTTTGCCCTAATCTTCTTTCCTTTAAATGCTCTCTGAAGACTTTTCTGTTCAGAGAAGCCTAACACCCAACTCAATAATATTTCTCTTACCTAACAACATTTCCCTCATTCAATCTTGCAGTCCTCACCTCCTGTTTCTCGACCTCCTACCCTTCTAGATTGTAAGCTCCCACAGGAATAGGGCCCTCAATTCCTCCTGTATGTGTTTGTAAATTTTGTCTTCTTTCTTACAAGTTTTATTTCATTGTTTTATTTAAATTAACTGTATCCATGGACAGAGATTATGTTAATGTCTCCAGCTTTGCTTTGCAGTTCGGCTTAGCTGCTTTAGAGGGGGTAAGTGATTTTCATTCTTCAAGAGATTTTAAAGGGTGTTACAGTGTTTATTTCATTGCTTTGCCATATGTTATAATGGAGCAGTCTGATTTTTTTTCCCTAAAACTACCCAAGAAACTGAGTCCTCTGAACACCTTTCTACCATTATTAGTTGTGCTTACTTTAATAAAAAAGCTTCAGTGCCTTCTCCAGCTCATTCATGTTGCTCACGTTTAGTATTGTTAATGTAATAATGTTGTTTTGTTGGCTATTAATGCACCCTCTGTTTGTTCATTACAGATGAATACTAGACATGTGCATGGCGAAAAAATTCAGTTCGGTTCGGATCGATTCAGATTTTTTCAAATTTCGGTTCGGATCGATTCGAATTCGGAAAAATCTATCCCCTTATTTATCAAAAAAAACCGTCAAAAACACTCCTGTGAAGTACGGCACGATGAGCATCGGACTGTTGTTAATTAACAGTCATCGATGTAGCGGTTATTCTGTTTTTTCCCAAATTTATTCATACCATTTCATTACTGTCCATGAACAAGCCCATTTCTCTAAAAGCTAATGTTTTATTTTTCATCTGTTAATGTCCAAGAAATAGATAGATTTATACCTCAACAAACAATATCTCATAGAAAGTTATTTTTATATTTATTTGTTATATGATACTTTCACATAAATTAATGTGTATTTGTATTTCTAGAAGTCATGATATGCGTTTATCTTTTTTTTGGTTTTTTTTTCTAAATGATTATGAATGCTAGATTTTACAGCGTATTGCTCTCCGCATTCAGCGATGTCTGTCAGAACTGATCCGCACTGTAGGATCAGGTCCGACAGTCCTTTGATAAATAGGCCTCTGTATTTTAGAGGTTGTGTGTTGGCTGATTTATATGAAGACTGGGAAAAAGTTTTCCATAGTTTGAACTATGAATATATCAAACTGCATAGGAATATAGGAGCACAGTTTAAAATGTAATACTGATTTAATGATCTATTATGACATTGCTTATGTTACTACTAACTAACTATTGGGGATTACAGACTGAATATCTATAATATTACAGAAGTATATTCAGAATAAGAGAAAAAAAAAATAAACCCTTGTAAGGGTTTAATGGAATAAAGTAAAAATCAAATGTTCATGATTCAGATAGAATATTCAATTGCAAACAGCTTTCTGATTTCTTCCATTATTTAATTTGCTTTGTTCTTTGGGTATCCTTTGTTCAAAAGCACATCACAGAGGTAGCTGTTGATCGGTAGCTACATATATATGCCTCTTGTCATTGGCCCACCCAATGTTTTCTGCTAACTGTCATTAGTGTGTTGCTGCACCTTTAACAAACGATACCAAGCAAATAAAGCAAATGATATACTATAAGTACATTGGAAAGTTGTTTAAAATTATATGCTCTATCTGAATTAGGGCTGTGTGATTAATTGCATGATGCAAATAATTGCAATTTTCTGTTGCAAAAGGTGTGCGAAAAAAAAAAATCCAGTTAGGGCTGTGCAATTAATTGCATGATGCAATTAATCATGATTTAGCACAATTTTTTTGTCTTGCTGCCACAATAAAAATTGACGAAACCTTAACTAATTATTGTAATTTATAAATTGACTGCACTGCTCAGGAACTGCTAGTTTTGTTGTTTGTATTTTACACTTTAATGCATTTTATATTGAGAAATGTATGTTTAACAGGTTTTTTTTTTAAATTGCGATTAAAATTGCATATTAATTTTTTCTCATATCACACAGTCCTAATTGGAGTCATTAAAGTGACACTGAACCCAAAGTGACAATGTAGAGACCCTGTGGGTTGAAATATAGAGTGGGGGGGAAAATCCTAAAAAAATATTACTAGGAACATGCTACAAGCCTCCCAACATTAGTGACCCGGAGGAAACTCAACTACTTATCCAAATAGGTAAGGCTGCTAATAACAGTGCTGTAATTATGGGAGATTTTAACTACCCTGATATAAACTGGGCCAATGAAACTAGTAATTCAGCTAAGGGGGATAGATTTTTAAATGTTCTCAGGGATAACTTTTTGTCACAATTAATAGAGGAGCCAACTAGGAGTAAAGCTATATTGGATTTAGTGCTATCAAACAATACAGATATAATATCAAACATAGAAGTTAAAGAACATTTGGGTAACAGTGATCATAACATGGTAACATTTGAAAATTATTTTCATATGCAGTGTTTTAAAGGCTTAACTAAGACTTTTAATTTCAAGAAAGCAAAATTCAACGATTTAAGGAAATCATTAAATAATATAAATTGGGACAATGTATTTTCTAATAAAAATACAGAGGATAAATGGATAATATTTAAAAATGTGTTAAATAAATATACATATCAACACATACCATATGGTTATAAAAATAAAAATAAAAAAACAAAGCCGTTATGGCTAAATAAAAATGTGTTAAGAGAAATTAGGAAAAAACGTAGGGCATTTAAATTATTAAAAGAAAATAGTACAGACTCAGCATACAATATTTATAAGGAATGTAACAAAGCATACAAAAAAAGCAATCAAATTAGCCAAAATTGAAAATGAAAAATTAATTGCCAAGTATTCTAAGTCTAACTCTAAAAGTTTCTTTAAGTACATAAATAGCAAAAAAATCTAAGAAGGATAATATAGGTACATTAAAATGCGTGGAGGGTAGCATGATAAATAATGACAGGGAGAAGGCTGAGGTACTAAACCAGTTTTTTTCTTCAGTATACACAAGAGAGGAACCATTGAATGATACTTTGGAACAGAACAGAACATGCCAGTCCATACCACTAACTGGGTTTTGTTTAGAGGATATCAGAAAAAAACTGGAAAATATTAAGGTAAATAAAACTCCAGGCCCAGATGGAATAAACCCAAGGGTGTTAAGGGAATTTAGCACTGTTATAGACAAACCTTTACTCTTAATTTTTCAAGACTCATTATCCTCAGGCATGGTACCCCAGGATTGGCGTAAAGCTGATGTGGTGCCACTCTTCAAAAAGGGAAGCAGGGATGATCCAGGAAGCTATAGACCAGTTAGTCTGACATCAATAGTGGGGAAGATATTTGAAGGGATTATAAGGGATTATATTGATGAGCATATTCGTGTAAACAAGATTATGAGTTCTAATCAGCATGGCTTTAGGAGAAATAGATCATGTCAAACTAATCTAATTAGATTCTACGAGGAAGCAAGTAAAAATATAGATAAAGGGGAATCAGTTGATGTGATATACTTAGATTTTGCAAAGGCATTTGTTACAGTGCCACATGAGAGATTAATGCACAAAATTAAGGGACTGGGAATAGCTGAAAATGTTAGCTCATGGATAAATAACTTGATAAAAGATAGGGAGCAACGAGTAGTAGTAAATGGATCATACTCAGATTGGACAAAGGTAATCAGTGGCGTCCCCCAGGGATCAGTACTGGGCCCTGTTCTTTTTAATATTTTTATAAATGACTTGGAGCAAGGATTAAATAGTGACATCTCTATTTTTGCAGATGATACTAAGTTAAGTAAGGTCATTAGGTCAGAGCAGGACGAACTCTCTTTACAAAGGGATTTGCTAAAATTAGAACTATGGGCAAGTGAATGGAAAATGAGATTTAATACGAAAAAATGCAAGGTTCTACATTTTGGAAGTAAAAATAAGCAGGCTACGTATTTTTTAAATGGGACAAGACTTAGCCAAACACAGGAGGAAAGGGATTTGGGAGTAGTAATAGATAACAAGCTAAAGATGGGTGCACAATGCAGGGCAGCGGCTTCAAAGGCTAATAAGATACTAGCATGTATTAAAAGAGGCATTGATTCAAGGGAGGAAAGCATAATTCTGTCATTATATAAAGCCCTGGTAAGACCTCACCTTGAGTTTGGAGTGCAGTCCTGGGGACCGATTGCTAAAAAAGATATTGCAGAACTAGAAAATGTTCAGAGAAGGGCCACAAAGCTAATAAGGGGATTGGAGAAATTAACCTATGAGGAGAGGCTAGCCAAACTGGATCTGTTTTCTTTAGAAAAAAGGCGCTTGTGAGATGATTACTTTATATAAATATATTCAAGGCCCATATACAGAGATTTAAGGTTGGAGGAAAGGAGATTTAATCTCCTGCAACGGAAATGTTTTTTCACTGTAAGAGCAATAAAATTGTGGAACTCATTACCAAAGGAGGTAGTGAATGCCAATACCATAGATACATTTAAAAATAGTCTGGATAAATTTCTGTATATAAACAAAATTCATGGATATGATTGCTAGTATTAAATGGGTCACATTTTAATGGGGTTATTTAAGCTTAACTGGAGCTTTTTGTAAGTATTTTAGATTTGGATAGGTTGAACTCGATGGACTTCAGACTTTTTTCAACCTTATCTACTATGTTACTATGTTACTATGTTAAATTTTTTCTTCCGTGATTCAGATAGAGCATGCAATTTTAAGTAACTTTCTAATTTACTCCTATTATCAATTTTTTTCAGATAGAGCATGCAATTTTAAGTAACTTTCTAATTTACTCCTATTATCAATTTTTTTCGTTCTCTTGATATCTTTATTTGAAAAAGAAGGCATCTAAGCTTTTCTTTTATTCAGAACTCTGGAAAGCACTTTTTCATTGGTAGATGAATTTATCCACCAATCAGCAAGGACAACCCAGGTTGTTCCCCAAAAATGGGCCAGCATCTAAACTTACATTCTTGCATTTCAAATAAAGATACCAAGAGAATTAAGAAAATTTGATAACAGAAGTAAATTAGAAAGTTGCTTAAAATGTCATGCTCTATCTGAATCCAGAAAAAAAAATTGGGTTCAGTGTCCCTTTAAGGAAACATTTAATGTCCCTTTGAGTGTCAGGGTTGATAAGCTACTTTGGGTGTTGGCTTTTCCTATGCCTTGTGTAGGATTTTATTATAAATAATTGTTGGCTTAAATTCAGCAGACAAATAATAAAAACTATATCAATGTGTTAAATGTGTTCTTATTTGGGGAAATCCTATATGCACTACATGACAATTGTCTTATTCATCACAATGTGAGAGTATATACTTGTGGTGGATGTTATTGCTCATCATGAGTGGTCCCCAGTAATAGCTGTCTGCGGCATTTAACAAGTCAAGTGGTATAAGTTAATGAGTAGTATGGAAGGTTAAAGTGGTCATTTTTAAATCTAAAAAATAAAAGGACAACTCATAAAAAATAATAAATATACTTTAACAGAGCTCATTTATTATTTAGTCATGTTTGCTATGTGTTTTAATAAGACTCAGTACTTTTTTTAACAGAACTCTGTATTTTCTATTTATTGGTGGTATATGGATTGTAATTGCTGTGGATATTTGTGTAAAGACCTAGGATGGTCAGAGAAGAAAAATAATACTTGAGACACGTTATTTAGCGGGCATAAAGCATGACATGATGGATCCAGAGCAGGCTTCTTAAACTGGTGGTCAGTGGGCCATTTGGAGCCCTTTTATCATTTTACTATGGCCCTTCAGTCGCCTGTTTAAATTGAATTAGATCCGGCCTTAATCATGCCCAAAATCTGATAAGAAGGGAGAAAACTACATCTCCTAAAAACATTTCATGAAACAGCCAATAGCAGCAAAGAAAGACATTTACATCATAAGGAGGATGGAAGCTGGACAACCGCAACAATGTGAAGCAGCAGAGAGCAACCTATGAACTTTACAAAATAAAAAAACTATCTAGATGGACCAATGATAAAAATCTTCAATGGAAGCCAGCACCACTCACCAAACTTCAGGGGCACGGAAAAAGGGGCAAGCCACATCCCATCATCATATGACACAATTCAAGAAATGTTCCAGCCTCCAAAACATTAGTTAAAAGACCTTTATTGTCTCATGCAGGGTCCATAATACAAACAACGTTTCAAACCAGCAATTGGTTCTTAGTCATGTTCAGGTATCTATGTACAGGTGCACCTTTTTATATCCATTTAACAAACAGGTTAAGTAACACTGCCATCTAGTGGTCTATTTACAATACACATGTCTCTCAACACTAAATTACAAGTGTTGATTAAAAATCTTCCTATACAATTTGTATTTATAACATGTGCGTTGTTCAATATATATTAGTTCTAAAAATTAAATAAAAACAAACCGATACATAATATTAAAACTATATTTCAGAATCATGCAACATAAATATTTAACAGGATTGCTTAAAGAAACAGTGACCAATCAAAGTCTGTATTCAGCCATTTTGGTTGTAAAGCATCCAATTTTCTTATACAAAACATTTCTCTTCTTTTGAGTATTAATTCCCTATCACCTCCTCTCCTCGGTCTAGTCACATGTTGTATAACTTGAAAACGTAATTGACTTATATTATGTCCCATGGAGAGGAAGTGATAGGAAAGTGGGGCATCTCTATTATTGGTCCTGATGTTAGATTTGTGCTCAGTTATTCTTTCCCTAACCTCCCCACTCATTTTCGCCAATGTAAATTCTGGCACACGGGCATTTAATGATATAAATTGCTTAAGTACTTCTACAAGTTAAATATTCCTTAATTTTATATTTGGTCCCATTTATAGGGTGAAAACAAATACTCGCCCTTAATCATGGAACTACAGTGACTACAATGTAAACAAGGATAACACCCAGTCTTGTGGGATCCTATTCTAGTCTGTATACTCCTCTTACTTCCACCTATATCAGCACGTACCAATACATCCTTCAGACTCCTACTTTTTTTGTAAGCTGTCATTGGTCTTTCCTGACCAATGCCCATCTCCAGAAATGTATAAGGGTATACACTGCCAACTCCTTTAAAGTAAATGTGGTTCGCCAGAAACAATGCCAGGCTTCTAGCAGCAATAATTGAGTTTTACTTTAAATAACTGTTATATTATATATTACAGATGTAAATGTTTTTATAGGTTTGTAAAATATGCATAACGCGATTTGTGTTTTGCGCTTTAGGTCTAACGCAATGTTAGGTTAGCACACATTAAGAATTACTAATCTTAAAGTGCATTTTTTAAATATTAAATATAAAATATTAAAAAAATATTAATAATTTAAAAGAAGCATACAGTAAAATATTATAAATAATCTGAAAAAATATATTTTAGCATGTAAAATATATTTTCTAAATTTTATTAATATTTTGAGAAAACGCTTTAAGATTAGTAATTCTTCATGTGAGTTAACCTGACACTGCGTTAGACCTAAAGCGTGAAACACAAATCTCGTTATGCATATTTTACATTGCTATGTTCTTCACATAGAATAAAATGTTATTTTTATTAAATATATATTTTTATATATCCATATATATATATATAATCATATATATGTGTGTGTGTATATACATATACTGTATATATAAATGTTTATGTAAAATCCATATATATATATATATATATATATATATATATATATATATATATATATATATATATATATATATATATATATATATATAAAATATATAGCCAGTGGCCCAGCACTTCAACCAATTAGATGTAATTAACAAGTCCATAATACAAATCTTCTCACAGAAGGGTACTCACAGGATTTAAAAATTACACAATATTTATTTCCAATTCATGATAAAAATAGATCAAATGTCGAAAAATAGATCAAATGTCTGCCTTTTTTATAAGACCATGAGGCCGATTTACCAAATGTCTGTCGGACCTGATCCAATAGTGCGGATCAGGTCCGACAGACATCGCTGAATGCGGAGAGCAATACGCTCTCCGTATTCAGCATTGCAACAGCAGCTCTTGTGAGCTGCTGGTGAAAGGCCGCCCCCTGCAGACTCGCGGCCAATCGGCCACCAGCATGGAGGTGTCAATCAACCCGATCGAGTGTGGCGATCTCTGTCAGCCTGCTCAGAGCAGGCGGACAGGGTTATGGAGCAGCGGTCTTTAGACCGCTGCTCCATAACTTGCGTTTCTGGTGAGTCTCAAGACTCACCAGAAACAAAGGCCCTCAAGCTCCATCCGGAGCTTGATAAATGGGCCTCCATATGTTATGCAGCCATATGTAGTCATAGCTTTACAACGGTGTATCAGCTGATAAGGAATGCTGTTCGAGAGTACAGCTGAGACGCCATTGTAAAACCGTGACTACTTATGGCTGCATAACATATTGTCTTGAGAAAGACTCAATGTAGGGCCGAAACATCGACATTTGATCTATTTTTATCATTAATTGGAAATAAATATTGAGTAATTTTTTAAATCCTTTGAGTGCTATTCTATGAGAAGATTTGTATGTGTATATATCTATACATATATAGGAATAAGTGTGTAGATAGATAGATAGATAGATAGATAGAGATATATAGATATTTACAATAAAAATACAATGTTACAGTACATTGGAATGTAAAATATTTATAACTCCTTTTGGCCTACTGCCCTCCATTGAAGTCTATGGGGGAAAATAAGTTAACACTGTCATGGGGGCCGAATTATCAAGCTCCAAATGGAGCTTTATGCCCCTGTTTCCGTGCGAGCCTTTAGGCTCACCGGAAACAGTAGTCATGAAGCTGTCCGCTGCCTTTGAGGCCACGGTCTTCAATCCGCCCGATCCTATGCGATCAGGCAGATTGACACCCCCTGCTAGTGGCTGATTGGCCGCAAATCTGCAGGTGGCATATGCAATGATAAATGTTGACAGCGTCTGCTGTCGGCATTTATCAATGTGCGGTGAACATGATACGCTACATTGTATCATGTCTGCTTGCACTTTAGTAAATCGGCCCCTTGATATTTAAAGATATTTAGTTCCTGCAAATTGGGTTTTGCTCATGCGCTAACTTTTTATTTTTAAATTGCAATATGCGCGCTACCCAACACGCACCAAAAGATTACTTCCAGCAAAGTTTACACTTGAGCAGGAGTGCTAAATACACTTGTAATCAAGCACTATTTTGATCTTGTTGCCACCCATTTAAACATTTCTTTTTTGGGCTATAAATCTTTTTCTTATGTCATTATCTTTGTTTTGTGGTTAGGTCGCAATGCAGAGGGTAAGAGGGATGATATTTTGAATTTAATCGTCTTTAAGAAAAACACCTGAGTGAAGCTATATACCAAGTGTGCTGAAAAGGTAGATTGAGGTCTATCAGTAGATCTCTATGTTTTGTTTTTTTCCTTATATCCCTGCAGTCGGTTCAACTCTATAAATATGTCTGCACAAGTATATTATGCACCAACAGTATGAACTTAAGAAGAAGAAAAAAAAAGGTGTTTTGTTTAAGTAAATCCTGATATGGCACAATGTCATGATCACATTAATTGCACAATACTCACATATTTAATTTACATGACAAGTTCACAAACGAAGAACCCATTATACTAAAGCATGGGTAATCTTGCTATAGATAGTGAAAGGCTGATGTGTGCATTACTCACTTGATATAAGCAAATCAGAATCCCTTGTTTTGATCCAGAAGTTTGCCCTCTAATGTGGCATGTTTTCTGTGCAGTGGGATCGCCATAGTGATGATGTGATCAGGAAGTGAGTTTTGAAATGTTTCAAATGAATGTACTTCTCCCTTTGAATCACTTTCAAATGATCCAACCATTACACTGATATCTGTAATTCAGTTAGCACAATCATGCACACTTCTGCTGTTTTTACTGTCGATTATTAAAAAGTCTAGTACAGTGCTATGGTGTAGCCCTCATCCTGTTTATGAATGCTAAAAATAAAAAAAGGAAACCACAGTATGAGTTACTTTATAGTAAAGATAAATATTGCAGTTATTCAAAATATATCAAAATGAAATACTCTGATGCAAAAATGCAGGCTAAAGAACAATAAGTATATAAAGGACATTTTCATAAAAGTATGTAAGAAGTGAAAAATTAAAAAAAGAAAAAGAAAAAAAGAAGCTAAAAAGCTTTCAGAGAAGGGCCACAAAACTAATAAGGTTAATGGAGTATTTAAACTTTGAGAGGTTAGCTAAACTTGGTATATTTACTCCTGGAATAAAAGGTGCTGAAAAGGTAAAATGGTTATTTTATACAAATATACCCGAAGGCACATTTACAGATTTCGCTAAAGTGTTGTTTTTTCCAAGGCAATAGTATGTGACAAGGGGTTATACTCAGAGGGGCCTATTATTGAAAGGCCTGTAGGACATGATCCGAAATTGCGGATCATGTCTGACAGACCTCGCTGAATGCAGAGAGCAATACGCTGTCCGCATTCAACATTGCACCAGCAGCTCTTGTGAACTGCTGGTGCGATGCCACCCCCTCCTCAGATAACTTGTGTTTCTGGCGAGTCTGAAGGCTAGAGAAAATTAGATTTAATCTTCAGCAACATAAATGTTTTTTAAGTTTAGGAGCAATCAAATTGTTGAACTAATTTCCTAAGGAGGTAATGAATGCCAACCCCTTAAAAAAATAGAATTCTGGGATATGATTGCTTGTGTTAACTGGGTCAGCTTTCTATATTAATGTAACTTCAATTGGCAGCACCTTGTTGTAAATCAGATAGGATATAGGTTGAATGGTTACTTGTCTGGTTGTTATGCACAGAATTTGTAGTTTTATCAATGATTTTAGTAAAATTATCCCCATATAACTTCTCCGTAATCAACCATCTATGAATGAATCATTTAAAAAATAATATGCACTGCCTATGAATTATAAGCTGCAATATACACCAAAAAAAGGTTTATTTGTAAGGATTTGCCTGGATTATTGACTGGAACCTAATTTGCAGAGCAAACTCACTCTTGGATTGAGACCGCTAGGTATCAGGACTTCTAGAGTCAACAGTCCAGGAAGTAATCCAAGACACAGGGCTGAGAAGAGTATCAGTAGTGTAGTCAGTAAAACAAACTGTGATCAGGTATAGGAGCAGACAGCAAAACCAATGAGCAGGCTCATATCAGAGTTAGTAGTCAGGTCTGGATCATTTACCAGACCAAAGATACACCAAATGATCAAGCAGAAGCAAAGTCATCAGCCAAGGCCAGTGTTGACAAGAGCAGTCAGTAAATCAAGGAACAGGCAAGTAGTACCAGCATCAGGAACAAGCCATGGTTATACACATGTATGCAAAATAAACTAGGATTGGAACAGGGATTAATGGATGCCAAGAAACTTCAGCAAGTGCCAGAATAACCAATCAGCAACTGATTGAAACAGCAGGCTTATACTGTATAGGATGCTGATCAGGTAACTTGCACCAACTTGTAAATCAAGTGTGTGTACAGGAAACTGGTGAATACATCTACTAAATTAAACTAATGATCTAGATAGTGTATCAGGTAAAGCAGAAACTAGCAAGCCACTAGGTCTTTGGCTCAATCCTTCCATTAACTTTGTGACTAACAATGACAAGTAGTCTGCTTTTAATAACTAAAGGCCTGGCTAGTGCCGAGATAGAAAGTAATAGGCACAGAACTTACATTTTTCAAACATTACAGTGACATAAATAAAATATTGATTAAATGTTCCATATACACTTTACCAAAAAAAAAAAATCTTCCTAAATAAAATGCAGTATTTACAGGTGAAAATGGAAAAAACACTTATTAAATGTTGGGTTGTTGTCTGATTCTTGTCTCTTTACACAAGATAAATGTTTCATTAATGTGACCATAGGTTGATTATTTGTGATAAAATTCTAACGGCTAGATTTGGAGTTCGGCGGTAGATGGGTTGCTAACGCCACGCGTGTTTTATGTCTAACGCACGGCATTGTTTGACTCAGGTATTTAGAGTTCAAAAAAGACCATCTAACGATGCTCCTAACGCGTGTATGTCACATGCGGAATCCTGCCCGCGTTAGACAGTCTCCCATAGAGATCAATGGGAAAGCAAAAAAATAGCTTTTTTCACCTAACACTCGATCTCGCGAGAATACGCACAGCTCGGTCATATGACGCATACCACATCATGCACAACAATAACACGCCGCAAATGTCACAACAACAATCAATCAACAAAGCACACAAGCATTACACATTCACAAGCGGGGGGATTTTTAATAAAATTTAATACGGGGAATACGCATATACTTTAAGATGCGGAAATTGGCAAAATAACAACAAGGAATAAAAAATATATACATACACTAGAAAAATAATCGCATTCAATATCTCAATATATAAGGACAAACATACATATACAACACTTCACTAATAACACACCATCGCAAATTCACATTTAAAAAGAATACTATTGGACAATATTAGAGAAAACGACCACTATGACATCAACGCATTCTACACATTCCACAAATACTAACTCCAAATGAGCATGCGCAAATTCACACAACTAATACACATTGCACTAATATTAATTGCTAATAAAGCACACCTGAACACAATTTACAATGGAAATTGGTACATCATTAAACATTTACACAGGGTATATAAGCACCACACAAGCAGGGCTTCTTTGACTGTGTTGCTGGTGGGTCTTTGGAGATTGGAGGTTTAAGATTAGAGAGTTGGTGCATTATTGTGAGTGAGTTAGTGTTAGCGTGAGAGAGTCAGTTGTTAGTGTTATCGTGAGTGAGTTAGTGGGAGTTAGTGGGAGTGGGAGAGAGTCTGTTAGTGGGAGCGTGAGTGAGTTAGTGGGAGTTGTTAGTGAGAGTTGTTAGTGGGAGCGTCAGTTAGTGGTAGTTAGTAAGAGTTAGTGGGAGTGTTTGTTAGTGAGAATTAGTAGTAGTGTGTTAGTGAGAATTAGTAGTAGTGTGAGTTAGCGAGCGAGTGATCTTTCTGTACATGTAACACATTTACACGCAAACACATTCAATACATACATACACTTATCAATAACACTACATACACTCCATACCCCCTACCCCCTCATACTACACTCCATACCCCATTCCCTGTAGTCCCATTCCCTTTCATCCCATTTACTCTTATCCCATACCCCATACCCATCCCATACCCATCCCCTAGTTACATTTAGTTTACATGTCCTCCTTTTAGTCTTCTTCTTCTTTTGGTTTATTTAAATACTCCTTACCCTCTTTGTTTTTTTACATCCCTCTCACACTTTCAGCACTTTTTTTTGTCTTTTTAGTTCTTTATTTTGACACCCTTTCATTTCATCACACTCACTTTTTGTTTGATTATTTGGGGTTTAGTTTAGGGAACAGATGGAGGCCAGGCAGGGGAGAGGTAGAGGGGGGAGGAGAGGGAGGGGGAGAGGAACAGGGCAGGAAGGGGGGCAGGAAGCGGGGGTGGAAGCAGTGGGTGGACCCAGCCACTTGGATCAAGATGAACAAGTGGCTGGGCCCAGTGGCGGACAGAGTAGGGCTTCACAGTCCGTGAAACAGAGGGCATTGTCACAGGGGAAGGCCAAGGTGACTAGGGAGGCGAGGTTTTCGATGGAGGAGAAGGAGGCCCTCGTAGAGGCCTATATGGCCAGGTATATAGGAGGCTGCAGCACCAGAAGACTACCCCGACTGACAAGAGGAGGCTCTGGAATGAGATAAGAAATGCAGTCAATGCAGTGGGTGGCCGGAACAGAGATCTGGAAAACATCGCTACCGGGACTGTAAGATGGATCTCAAGAAAAAGTTAAGCCTGGAGGCCCGACATGCCGCAGGAACCGGTGGCGGACCTGCCCTGGAAATAGAGTACTGCCGATGGGAGGAAATGTTGCGGCCCAGCATCTCCGAGGTGGAAGTAGTCGGTATCGGAGGAATTGATACCGGGAACCTGCCACTCTCATCTGACGGTAAGCTCATTGAACAATAAATTCACATACGAATGTATTTCAAGGGACACTATACGCAAACCTTTACTTTCATGATTGAGGTAGCGAATACAATTTGACAAAACATTCAAATGTACTTATATTACCTAATTTGAATCATTCTTGAGATATATTTTAATGAAGAAATAGCCATGCACACGGTGAAACAATCACAGGAGGCAGCTATATTCAGCTAACAATCAGCATCTTATAAGCATATTTAGATATGCTTTTCAGCAAAGAATATCCAGAGAATGAAGCTAATTAGATAAGAAAAGTAACATAGTAACATAGTAACATAGTAGATAAGGTTGAAAAAAGACTGAAGTCCATCGAGTTCAACCTATACAAATCTAAAATACTTACAAAAAGCTCCAGTTAAGCTTAAATAACCCCATTAAAATGTGACCCATTTAATACTAGCAATCATATCCATGAATTTTGTTTATATACAGAAATTTATCCAGACTATTTTTAAATGAATCTATGGTATTGGCATTTACTACCTCCTTTGGTAATGAGTTCCACAATTTTATTGCTCTTACAGTGAAAAAACGTTTCCGTTGCAGGAGATTAAATCTCCTTTCCTCCAACCTTAAATTATGACCTCTTGTCAGAAACAATTTTCTTGGAATAAAAAGAGCTTCTGCCATCTCTGTATATGGGCCTTGAATATATTTATATAAAGTAATCATGTCACCTCTCAAGCGCCTTTTTTCTAAAGAGAACAGACCCAGTTTGGCTAGCCTCTCCTCATAGGTTAAATTCTCCAATCCCCTTATTAGCTTTGTGGCCCTTCTCTGAACTTTTTCTAGTTCTGCAATATCTTTTTTAGCAATCGGTCCCCAGAACTGCACTCCAAACTCAAGGTGAGGTCTTACCAGGGCTTTATATAATGACAGAATTATGCTTTCCTCCCTTGAATCAATGCCTCTTTGAATACATGCTAGTATCTTATTAGCCTTTGAAGCCGCTGCCCTGCATTGTGCACTCATCTTTAGCTTGTTATCTATTACTACTCCCAAATCCCTTTCCTCCTGTGTTTGGCTAAGTCTTGTCCCATTTAAAAAATACGTAGCCTGCTTATTTTTACTTCCAAAATGTAGACCCTTACATTTTTCCGTATTAAATCTCATTTTCCATTCACTTGCCCATAGTTCTAATTTTAGCAAATCCCTTTGTAAAGAGAGTTCGTCCTGCTCTGACCTAATGACCTTACTTAACTTAGTATCATCTGCAAAAATAGAGATGTCGCTATTTAATCCTTGCTCCAAGTCATCTAACCTATAGCCTAATTTATTATAAATTAGAAAGTTTATAATAAATGTATGCTTCTAAATCATGAAAGATAAAACATTGGGTTTCATGTCCCTTTAAGGATCAGATTAATGCTATAACGTTGTTTACACGCATTCAATTACTTTGTGGTTACATCAGTATCTAGGCTATAGGTTAGGTGTGCATTTAAACAGACTGAAAACAAACGCAAAAACATTCAGATTGACCAGAGATATCACAAACACGGTTTTGAAAATGCGGAAATCGTATTGATTGTTTGTTAGATTTCAAAGTGGATTAATGATTCTGCATTTGTAATTGTATCGTAAGCTAAGTCATTTAAAGCTTGATTTGCAAATATGCTAATATATACATTTTTTTATTTTTTTTTAAATATACAGAGTCTGGGGAGGAGGCAGCACAAGAAACACAGCCTCATCCATCTCCCCGGGATGAGAGTGGTGGGGGAGGAATTTCCACTTCGGAGGGAAGAGGCCCCCCGTGACGAAGAGCACACGGAAGCTGATGAAGAGGCCCCGGAAGCAGAGGAGGAGCCCGCGGAACCAGAGGACCCTCAAGGACCCGCACACCGCCGTGCACGGGCACCCCGCCGTGCACGGGTACCCCGCCAAGCACAACAAGAGGAAATAGCGGAGGTGCGGGTTCTACTGGACTACATAGACCAGATGCGTAACTCCCGGATACAAAATATCGAAGGCCGAACTCGAATTCTTGATGGACAAAATCAAATAATTGAAGGCCAAAACCAAATAATAAACATACTTAATAGAATTGAACAAGGCCAAAACCGAATCATTAATCTGCACCAAGAGATGTTCAATTTTTTCCGGGAGGCGCATGCTGGTCTACCTCCTGGTCCGCCTCCTGCTGCTGGGCCTCTTGCTGCTGGGCCTCTTGCTGCTGGGCCTCCTGCTGCTGGGCCATCTCCTCCTGCCGGCCCATCTACTCCTGCCGGGCCATCTCCTCCTCTTCAGCCATCTCCTCCTCTTCAGCCATCTCCTCCTCTTCAGCCATCTCCTCCTCTTCAGCCATCTCCTCCTCTTCAGCCATCTTCTCCTCCTCAGCCATCTTCTCCTCCTCAGCCATCTTCTCCTCCTCACCTTGGTCGTCCCAGTACTCTTCCTTCCACTCTTCCCACAACATCTCCAAGGAGAACTCTTCGGAGTCGGCAGTTGCCCCTCCCAGAGCCTCAGTCCCGTGGGAAGAGGGGAAGGAAGAGGAAGTAAGTATTTATTTTCATCTTTAATGTTTTTTTTATTTAATGTGTAATGGATAGGTATGTGATGATGTGGTTTTCATACACTTGTGGACCACACTCTGTATATAATCTACTTCTATGGGAATCTATTATATAATCTACGTCCATGGAGGCAGATTGTTTGCAGAGTGTGGGTTATAAGTGTGTGAAAACCGCATCATCACATACCTATCCTTGTTCATGATATTGATTGGTTTCTGTGATGTGATGTCCAAACTGTTTCCCGAATCGCAAACAAAATTACCATTACAATTATCCATGATGGCATATTACTGTTTGAATGCCAATAACACAGCTTAAAGGGACAGTCAGAAAATTATTGATTACAAAGAAAACACTGTATTACGCATTATCAAGTTGGAAACAACAAAACATGGAGAAATACGTGTGACTTATGTGCTTAACCTTGTATCTATGACTAGGAAAAATGACCACTTATTTGTTGTTCTGACATAACAACATTTTAGATATCAATGATCAATACATGGTAAATAATATGCTGTATGAGCACAAGGTTTTACATATACAAATGCTATCCAAATGCCCTCTAGTGGTCAAATTGTATAATGATTACATGCACTCTTCAAGCTCGAAGAAATGAGCACACGAACCTCATAGGTTTAGCTAGCAAATTTAAATAAACACAGACAAATGATTAATTGGTGAGAAACATTTGATATCATTGATATTACAAAATTGACTTTTAGAATAATGCAAAACATTATTTGTTTTCTAAACTGTCCCTTTAACAAAATTACATATGCTAACACATATTTGAAGCTTGTTGGTATATCTACATGTACTTGTTCAAAAATTAAATATTGAAATCAGATTTATATTGACGTGTTAAATAAAGTCTATTTTCTTAAAGAGACATTATTGTGTTAATTTTTTTTAGATAGACATTTGTTTGAACAATGAATATGGTTTAAAGTCCTTTTAGGAGTGGGGGGTGAAAATATGCTAACAATAATATATTTGAAGATTAAACAATGTGGAACTCATACATGATACAAAAATCAACATTTGCATTAAAGGGACAGTATACTATATTTTTAACAGAACTGTATGTAATAGACACTACTACAGACAACAAGATTAACATATACTGATATCAATATTACAAAGCTTCAAACACTTTCAAAGAAAATCGGGTTAGCTCTATTGAAAATATAGATGAACCCCCATTACAACCGTAAAACAAGACAAAACACCATCATACACAAAACAGGAGAAAGCTGGAGATGGTACTCACATGAAACTTAGAGGCTTGGCGAGGAGTCTGATAATTAATTACATTTTATTTGAACAGAAGCAAAATGAAACGTGTATTTGTTAAACAATGGACTATCTAACTAGAGACCAAATTAAAAGATTTAATTTATAATGTGAGTGTCTAATGAACCTTTAATAAAATATACAACGAAATTACATTTAGAAGAAGTCGGCATCATATATTTAGCATATGATAAAGCTAAATGCATATTGATTACTTTATTCTAACACAATAGCGCATATTTATTAATTAGATATCTTTAACATTAAACACAACAGTCATTTTTCTGAAAAAGGAACATTGTTGACAAATATATTAAACAACATGGACTATAGAGATTTGCACTTGCCTCGAAATATCATATGCATGAAAACATTTTGCTTTCGTTCGTTTATTCAACCAGACATCCAGCAAAAGAGAATGTGGTGGTCTTTATCAGCTACGGGTCAACAATGTAACATGATGCAAATAATACATATTCGCCAGGTTTTTAAAATTGGCTGCAGTCACAAACGTTTTTAACGTGCACAAACAAATATTGCGGGACTATGTAATCCAATCAGACGTTTTTTTACCTTTGCATGTGACGTCTTAACATGGCGCTTCCTTGATCACGTAAGAACGCCATCCAATAAAAGGCACATTCTTGATCACGTAAGAACGCCCAAAAAAAAAGGCGCATCCTTGATCGCGTCAAAACGCCATCCAATAAAAGGCACATTCTTGATCACGTAAGAACGTCAGTCAATACAAGGAATCATTGGACAGCCTGGCAGGTGACGTCTTAAGCAACATGGCGCATCCGAAATCGCTGAAAAACCGCAGCCAATACAAGGACTCAGTTGACAGCTTGGCATATCACTAAGAAACGTATTTATATTTTAGGAACTAGTATGTGTCTAGATTGCTATCTAGGAATGTCACCAAATCATGAATCATCTTTTCGGACTTGACTGTCCCTTGAACTATAGCTATGGTGTTGTGGTATTCTGAGCTTTGTATTTCAGTAAACAAGTATTTGCACATTGGTTATAAAGGTTAGCTCTAAAATTAGAGCTTGTTGCTCTTTTTTGTAGTAATCAGAAAACAATTTCTATGTAGCCTGATTAAACAATATGAGACATTTAATATATGATGAATTTGTATATTAACTACTGACTTAAGTGTTAATAAATATAAGGATTTATTAATATAATATATATCTTATGTTCATGATATATATATATATATAACCGGAGGCCACAGATGAAAAAGAAATACTGACAAGCTCAGAATCTGAATTGGTAGAAACAAATGATCCTTTTTACTTCACGCAATCACACACAGCCTAAAATATTTACAAGTTCAGACATTCCACAGACATACAATGTTTGTTCATATTGGATGTTGCAGGTAATAGGATATGCCCAATAATTCAGTATGGTAACAAAAAACAAGCAGATAAGAAGTTTAAAGGCTTTAGCATTGTTCGTGTACGTTACCACCTTGAGGACCGTGATATTTCTGTTACCGCATTGGAAGATCCGTGTTTGGGACAGGCAGCGTGTGTGAATGCGGCTTACTTCCGGGAAGCGGTGAAAAAGTAGATCCGGCCGTTGAATGATCCAAAGTCGGTAATGACAAAGTAACGATTTGATCGTAAGAGATTCAAGACGCAGCAAGAGTAAACAAAGTAAACCACCTTGCACAGGATACAAACAATAGGAGACCTGAGATAAGGAAAGCTACAACAGAGTAGCTAAGACTTCAATAATCAGGCAGTAAATGAGTGTTACAGGTAGTCCTTATATAGGGTGGAGACCAAATAGGAGGGGTTAGAGTTAAAGGTATACCACATCTCCCCCCCTTCAAGGAAGCACCCCAGGGGTTTCCAAACTAGGTTTCTCAGGATAGCGGCGATGAAAATTTCGTAGAAGACGGGGAGTGCGAAGATCAGAATGAAGCTGCCAAGAGTTATCCTCCGAACCATAACCTTTCCATTTCACAAGATACTCTAACCTCTTCCTATGGATCCTAGAATCCAACACAGCTTCAACTTCATACTCCTCTCGATCATCAACGAGTATTGGAGGTGGTCGAGACAAGGAGAGAGACTGAGGTGAAGGAAGATATGGTTTTAACAGAGAGACATGAAAAGAGGGGTGAATCTTAAAATCCTGGGGAAGCTCTAACCTCACAGCATTGAGGTTGATTATTTTAGAAATCTTAAAAGGACCCAAATATTGATTTGCTAACTTTTTGCTAGGAACTGACAGTTTGAGATTCTTTGTCGAGAGTAGTACTAAATCTCCAATCTGATAAGCCGGGCTAGCAGTGTGATGGGTATCATATAACCTTTTTTGATAATCTTTAGCTTCCGAAAGATGTTTTTTCAGGATGTTAAGTCTTTCTTGTAGGGTAGTTGCGAAATCCAATGCTGAGGGAGAGTTCACTTGTTGAGAGGACAATGAAATGGTAGTAGGATGATATCCATAAGTAACGAAGAATGGGGATAGTTTAGTTGATGTAGAAGTAGTATTGTTATAACAGAATTCAGCCAAAGGTAAATAGGATGACCAGTCATCCTGCAGATGAGATATATAACAACGAAGATATTGCTCAAGGGTTTGGTTGAGTCGTTCTGTAAGGCCATTTGTCTGAGGGTGAAAAGCAGTCGAGTATCTAGAATCAATTTTGATTAACTTACATAGGGATCTCCAAAAATTAGAGGTAAACTGTGTACCACGATCAGTTATTATAACTTTGGGCAGTCCATGTAAGCGAACTATGTTGTCTAGGAAAACGTGAGCTGTAGTGAAAGCTGTAGGGAGACCTTTTAGGGGAATGTAATGAGCCAGTCTTGTTAAATGATCAATGACAACTAAAATAGTATTGTAATGGTGGGATTCAGGTAACTCGACAATAAAGTCCATTGATATGGTACTCCAGGGTTTGTCAGGAATAGGCAGAGGAGATAAAAGACCTGATGGTCTTTTGTGTGTTAACTTGTTTCTGGCACAGGTATCACAATGTTTTACATAGTTTGTAATATAGGTATCCATGAGTGGCCACCAATAATTTCTCCTGGTTAGGTCTATAGTTTTAGAAATACCTGGATGACCTGCTAGTGTCCCGTCATGGGTTTGTTTAAGAATAGAAGATCTAATTTGTTTGGGGATATATAGTTTAGAATTATGATAAAAAAAGACCAGTATTGGAATCTTTTTGACAGTCTATTCCATGTGGTGGTTCATGTTTTAATTCTTTTAATATCTCCTCTTCTAAAGGTGTTAATAAACCTATAATTTTTTCTTTTGGAATGATTTGGTTAATTTGATTATGAGTGTCTTGTTCATGTAATCTAGAGAGGGCATCGGCTTTGGTATTTAAATGTCCTGGTCTGTAGGTTAAGAGAAAATTGAAACGATCAAAAAATATAGACCATCTTGCTTGTCTTGCAGACAAGGTCTTACTTGTTTTTAGAAATTCAAGATTTTTATGGTCAGTATAAATCTTAAAAGGTAGCTTAGAACCTTCTAATAAATGTCTCCAGTGATCTAGAGCACGTTTTATAGCTAGAAGTTCTTTATCTCCTATGCTATAGTTTTTCTCAGCACTAGTTAACATTTTTGAATAGAAAGCAATAGGATGAATCTCAGTCTTGTTCTTATCTTGTTGTGATAAAACTGCACCGATACCTGAGTCGGATGCATCTACTTCAAGGATAAATTCTGAATCAAAATCTGGCATAGCTAGAATGGGTGCTGTAGTAAAATATTCTTTCAATTTATTAAAGGCAAGACTAGCGGATTCTGTCCACTTAAATCTTTGTTTTTCACTAGTGAGTGTTGTTAATGGTTTAACGATTGAAGAGAAATTTTTTATAAACTTCCTATAAAAATTCGCAAAACCAATAAATCGTTGTACAGATTTTGTGGAAGTAGGAGTAGGCCAATTTAGAATTGCTGATACCTTCTCCGGATCCATTTGAATTTTGTTGGGACTGATGATGTAACCCAAGAATTTTATTTCTGTGACATGAAAGGAACATTTTTCCAGTTTAGCATATAGTTTGTGTTCTTTTAAACGAGTTAATACCCAGCGTACATGTTTTTCATGTTCTTGAGGTGTTCTAGAATAAATTAATATGTCGTCAAGGTATATTATGACACAAACGTCTATCAGGTCACGAAAGATCTCATTTATAAAAAACTGAAAAGTTGCCGGAGCATTACTCAGACCAAAAGGCATTACATGATATTGGAAAAGGCCATATCTGGTCCTGAATGCCGTTTTCCATTCGTGACCTTCTTTAATTCTAATCAAATTATAAGCTCCCTTTAAATCTAATTTGGTGTAAATAGTTGCACCAGTTAGACGTTCCAAAAGTTCAGGTATTAAAGGTAAAGGGTATCTGTTTTTTATTGTGATGTTATTTAATGCTCTATAATCAATAATAGGTCTTATGGTACCATCCTTGTTTCTTACTAGAAACATTCCTGCAGCTGCAGGGGATGTGGAGTGTGAAATAAATCCCTTACGTAAATTTTTGTCTAGGTAGTTTCTTATATACTGGAGTTCCTCTTGAGAGAGGGGATAGATCTTACCATGAGGGATTTTGGAACCAGGTATTATATCGATAGGACAGTCAAACTCCCTATGAGGTGGAAGGTTTTCTGCCTCTTTTAAATTAAATACGTCTGCCAAATCCTGATAACACGAGGGTAAACCAATATCAAGTGACGCTATGGTTTGATGTGGGTAACAGGTGTTTAAACAAAAAGCAGAATCTAATGTTACCTTATTTGAAACCCAATTTATGTGAGGGTTGTGTTTCTTCAACCAAGGATAGCCTAGGATGAGAGTATGCTGATGTATGGATATGAGATCAAAAGATAAATATTCAGTGTGTCCCTGCAATGATGTTACAAGCAGGGGAATAGTATGATGTGTAATAGGTCCTTGTTCTATTAATGAACCATCTATCAGCTTAATAGATACAGGATTTTGTTTACAAATAGTAGGTATTCGATTTTTATTTACATAAGTGGAATCAATGTAATTTCCGGATGCTCCTGAATCAATTAATGCCTTGGTTTGGATATTTTTCTGGTCCCACTGTAAAGAAATAGACAAAGTCATGTGTGTATCATTAGCTATGCTGTAAATAAAGTCACTGGTTTTTGTCTTACCATTCTTTTGTTTTTTCAACAAAGGACAAGTAGATACTACATGTTCTTTTTGAGCACAATATAAACAGAGATTTTCCAACCTCCTTCTAATTTTTTCCTCTGGTGGCAGAGGTCCTCTAAGAACACCAATCTCCATAGGGGTAGCACTGCCATGAGCTCTGTCATGACTTGTTGTGACTTGGTAAGGTCTTCTATATGAGGTATCATTAGAGGCCTTCTCTGCCCTCCTTTCTCTCAAACGACGATCTAAAGATGTACTTAATTTAATAAGACCATCAAGGGTATCTGGGATCTCAAGACGTGAAAGTTCATCTTTGAGTGTTTCAGATAAACCTAAACGATATTGATTTTTCAAACTGATTTCATTCCACTGAGAGTCCTCTGCCCACATCTGAAACTCAGTGGTATAATCTTCCACATTTCTCTTACCTTGTTTTAAAGACCTCAATCTCATTTCAGCATTTATTTGAGAATTTGAGTCTTGATATAGACTAGTTAAAGCAGAAAAAAAATCTTGTAATGAATCCAGGATATTGTTATTGTTTTCAAAAAACCTATTAGCCCAAGTCCTGGGTTCACCTTGTAGGAAAGATATTGTGGTACAAACTTTAATCCGCTCAGTATGATAAGTCTTAGGTCTAAGAGAAAATAATAAATTACAGGCATTCTTAAATTCCCTGAACTCAGAACGTTTCCCTGAAAAAGGTTGTGGATAATTAATATGAGGTTCAGGTGGGTCATGAGGCTTTTGTGTAACAAAATCTTTAACTATAGTTTTAAGTGCAGCATTTTCAGTCTGCACTTCAGTCACAGCTCTTGCTAAATAATCAAGTTTAAGGTAGACATTATTAAACTCCTTTTTTATTTCATTAGGATCCATAATGTTAATTAATTCAAAATTCGGTTTTAGGCCTGATTATTATGTGGTATTCTGAGCTTTGTATTTCAGTAAACAAGTATTTGCACATTGGTTATAAAGGTTAGCTCTAAAATTAGAGCTTGTTGCTCTTTTTTGTAGTAATCAGAAAACAATTTCTATGTAGCCTGATTAAACAATATGAGACATTTAATATATGATGAATTTGTATATTAACTACTGACTTAAGTGTTAATAAATATAAGGATTTATTAATATAATATATATCTTATGTTCATGATATATATATATATAACCGGAGGCCACAGATGAAAAAGAAATACTGACAAGCTCAGAATCTGAATTGGTAGAAACAAATGATCCTTTTTACTTCACGCAATCACACACAGCCTAAAATATTTACAAGTTCAGACATTCCACAGACATACAATGTTTGTTCATATTGGATGTTGCAGGTAATAGGATATGCCCAATAATTCAGTATGGTAACAAAAAACAAGCAGATAAGAAGTTTAAAGGCTTTAGCATTGTTCGTGTACGTTACCACCTTGAGGACCGTGATATTTCTGTTACCGCATTGGAAGATCCGTGTTTGGGACAGGCAGCGTGTGTGAATGCGGCTTACTTCCGGGAAGCGGTGAAAAAGTAGATCCGGCCGTTGAATGATCCAAAGTCGGTAATGACAAAGTAACGATTTGATCGTAAGAGATTCAAGACGCAGCAAGAGTAAACAAAGTAAACCACCTTGCACAGGATACAAACAATAGGAGACCTGAGATAAGGAAAGCTACAACAGAGTAGCTAAGACTTCAATAATCAGGCAGTAAATGAGTGTTACAGGTAGTCCTTATATAGGGTGGAGACCAAATAGGAGGGGTTAGAGTTAAAGGTATACCACAGGTGTATATCTTTAACATTTAAAAGATACACATGAGAAATACATATGCCATTGATGTTTTAAGATATGTTTTGATTGTTTTGGAATAACAATAGTTATACATGGATTGATTAAACGTGTCATTTATTTAAGTTTAAATATGGTCAGCCTACCTATAGCCATATATGGGAGGAGAAGTATTTTGTTAACATATTTGTTAAAAAATATTCATCATCTAAAATATTTGCATTACACACAGAGATTTATTTGGTTACACTTTTACAATAAGATAGAATTGAAAATGAAATACATGTGCTGTCAACATTACAATAAGATTGTTTATTAATAAGATTATATGTCCTTGTTCATGTAAAAAGGACAAAAACGCTTTAGAAATGGAAATACATTCATTAACAATTGTGCTCACCATCACTTAAAGGGACATGATTTTGTTTTTAAAAAGAGGATACACATAGACAATACTATTTCAATAAAATGAACACTTTACAAGGATTATATCATTGTATCAATCCTCAGATCATTTGTTAAAGGTGCATCAATTCATGCAGAGTTTCTAAATACACACATGGATGTGAAAATTGAAATATACATATATACACAAATAACAATCTATATATACATATATAAAACAATTACTATGCTAATCATAATCATGCAATGATAAAGCTAAGAGAAAAATATATAAAGACAAATGATACGATTACATTGGAGATGTTAATCTTAAAGTCATTTACAATTGTCTTACATATATGATTTTTTATAAAAAATTATTTTTGGTAGGTCCCTTTAAGGATCAACAAGATAAACTAGAGCTTTCAAAAAATAACATGAAGAATGAGGACAAAGAATCGTGCAATGACATGTCTTTTATTAGTATGTAAGAAAACATCAACAACGTTTAGAAATAATCTTGTAAAAATAAGGAATATTTGAGCCATATGACAAGGTAACAGAGTGCATCACAGTCCATGAAGAGAGTTACCAAGGGCCAGCATAGCCCCATTGGAGACATATGACAAGGTAACACAGTGCATCACAGTTCATGAAGAGAGTTGCCAAGGGCCACCATAGCCCCATTGGAGACATATGACAAGGTAAAAGAGTGCATCACAGTCCATGAAGAGAGTTACCAAGGGCCAGCATAGCCCCATTGGAGACATATGACAAGGTAACACAGTGCATCACAGTCCATGAAGAGAGTTGCCAAGGGCCACCATAGCCCCATTGGAGACATATGACAAGGTAAAAGAGTGCATCACAGTCCATGAAGAGAGTTACCAAGGGCCAGCATAGCCCCATTGGAGACATATGACAAGGTAACACAGTGCATCACAGTCCATGAAGAGAGTTGCCAAGGGCCACCATAGCCCCATTGGAGACATATGACAAGGTAACACAGTGCATCACAGTCCATGAAGAGAGTTGCCAAGGGCCACCATAGCCCCATTGGAGACATATGACAAGGTAACACAGTGCATCACAGTCCATGAAGAGAGTTGCCAAGGGCCACCATAGCCCCATTGGAGACATATGACAAGGTAACGCAGTGCATCACAGTCCATGAAGAGAGTTGCCAAGGGCCACCATAGCAGGATAGAGGTAAGAATCAGCGCTTATTTCTACCAGCCAAGTACAAAAATGGTCCCTCTCACAGAGACCAAGGGATATTTTGAATGTAGGGAGAGACAGTACTGGCGCTAACAGCTAGGTAGTGATTAAACAAATAAAGTGAGTAATTCTCAAAGTGAGTATATCCAAATAGGAAAGGTAACAATAGTCTATTACTACTAGATTTATTCACAAGCAAAGCAAAAAGAGACAAAGGTTAGAAACTTAAATGTTTATTGTATAAAAGGAAGAGATAAATAAGCCTAAATAGGATAGCACAAGTAGTATCTAGTGTATAGTGGATAAATTTAAATGACCTAGCTCTAAAGATGAGCTCGAACAAGCAAATTACAATAGGTAAGTATATCAAAACTATCCTATACACTAGTCCCTAGTTAATCCTAAATAGGGACAGTAATAACAAGATATCAATAGTAGTCATAAAGCTACACTTAAGCTATGAATGATAAAAATACATAAAAAATAATACAAATCAAAATATTAACAGACTGGACGTCCAGTTATAATGATAAAACAGGCACAATAGTGATAAAACAGGCACATTAGTAAAATATGCAGATATTAAAACTAATTGGACAAGTACTAGCTGCCCAATGGTAACAAAGTCTATTTATACAGAGAGGGAGTGAAGTACGAATGACCGGTCAAAAATACAAGTGGTAATGGAAGATCAAGTAAGGATTACTGCAAAAAATGAACAGTTCACTCTCATATGCTGTTGATCTTGCTCAGGCGAGTATTGGATCACACTAGCATATGAGAGGGGTACCTGAGGTGGCCGGCGTTATATCCGTTGATAGGGGTGGCTGCCAGGAGCCGTGCACTCTTAGCAATACTCGAGTGCTGTGGGAAATCCCCTTGTAGGATCTTAGTTTTCTGGGTCTTTTTTTCCTATCGCAAGTCGCTTGCTTTACCGCTGTCCTCTATGAAGGCGAGTGCGGTGCAGGCTGCTGGGGCTGTTCCGGTTTCCTTGGCCACAACAAAGTGACGTATCCGCTTACGTGTATGAGGTTTGCGTGCGGTCGTCAACAGCTGGGCTCAGGTTTGGACTATAGCCAAAAAAGTTCCGATTCAGGTGCAGGGCTTACCAAACGTATTTAGATTCACGCTTGGAGTAATAAAGTTCTTTTTCCTTTGGTAGTAAAGCAGTGGGCCAACTTCAACGCGTTTCCCCCCTTCCTTGGGGCTTTTTCAAGCAGCCTGCACCGCACTCGCCTTCATAGAGGACAGCGGTAAAGCAAGCGACTTGCGATAGGAAAAAAAGACCCAGAAAACTAAGATCCTACAAGGGGATTTCCCACAGCACTCGAGTATTGCTAAGAGTGCACGGCTCCTGGCAGCCACCCCTATCAACGGATATAACGCCGGCCACCTCAGGTACCCCTCTCATATGCTAGTGTGATCCAATACTCGCCTGAGCAAGATCAACAGCATATGAGAGTGAACTGTTCATTTTTTGCAGTAATCCTTACTTGATCTTCCATTACCACTTGTATTTTTGACCGGTCATTCGTACTTCACTCCCTGTCTGTATAAATAGACTTTGTTACCATTGGGCAGCTAGTACTTGTCCAATTAGTTTTAATATCTGCATATTTTACTAATGTGCCTGTTTTATCACTATTGTGCCTGTTTTATCATTATAACTGGACGTCCAGTCTGTTAATATTTTGATTTGTATTATTTTTTATGTATTTTTATCATTCATAGCTTAAGTGTAGCTTTATGACTACTATTGATATCTTGTTATTACTGTCCCTATTTAGGATTAACTAGGGACTAGTGTATAGGATAGTTTTGATATACTTACCTATTGTAATTTGCTTGTTCGAGCTCATCTTTAGAGCTAGGTCATTTAAATTTATCCACTATACACTAGATACTACTTGTGCTATCCTATTTAGGCTTATTTATCTCTTCCTTTTATACAATAAACATTTAAGTTTTTAACCTTTGTCTCTTTTTGCTTTGCTTGTGAATAAATCTAGTAGTAATAGACTATTGTTACCTTTCCTATTTGGATATACTCACTTTGAGAATTACTCACTTTATTTGTTTAATCACTACCTAGCTGTTAGCGCCAGTACTGTCTCTCCCTACAAGGGCCACCATAGCCCCATTGGAGACATATGACAAGGTAACACAGTGCATCACAGTCCATGAAGAGAGTTGCCAAGGGCCACCATAGCCCCATTGGAGACATATGACAAGGTAACACAGTGCATCACAGTCCATGAAGAGAGTTGCCAAGGGCCACCATAGCCCCATTGGAGACATATGACAAGGTAACACAGTGCATCACAGTCCATGAAGAGAGTTGCCAAGGGCCACCATAGCCCCATTGGAGACATATGACAAGGTAACACAGTGCATCACAGTCCATGAAGAGAGTTGCCAAGGGCCACCATAGCCCCATTGGAGACATATGACAAGGTAAAAGAGTGCAACAGGCACAACTTTGAAAAAGGCCAAATGGCAACAATAAAAAAAACATAAACATGTGGACGGAGGATTCTTATCTGCCACCTTGGAGCATCTCCAGATCCTCCACTTACTGGTCATCCTCTTCATCGTCCTGTGCATGTCCAGCTCCAGATTCAGGCCTTGAACTTAATCGCATGATTTCACGCAGAGTCAAGTCCTGAACCCGGAGCTGGGCCTGCATGGTGTCGTTCATCCCTCTCAGGACAGCTGCGTTCCTCAACACGGCCTGCTCTACTCTTGCTATACCTTCTAGCATGAGCCATGCTGAGTCACAGCCTAAAATAAAGAATAAATTAAATATTAAGGATAATTACACAACAGACGAAAAAATAAGCAAAGATACATTGTCATCATAAAGACAAATCATTTTTTACATCAATTAGTTTAAATTGATTCTTTACACATGAAATATGTTATTCAGACAGACCAAAATCATTAAAGGGACAGTTTACTCAAACATGTTGTCCTCTTTAATTGGTTTTCGATGATCCACTTATACAGCTTGAGTGTATCAAATCTTGTTAAGGGATTTACATTGTACTTACATTAGCAATTTAAATATTTTAATTATACTGTGGTAGGCACACCTATCCTTAAACATTTTGGCATTGAGGACAAGCTGTGTAAACATAGCAACCTGAAGAAATTACATTCCCACTGGGTTAGACAAGAGATAATGTATAAACATTTGTACATAAATTGTTGGATCCAAGTAGTGGTGATTGGTATATGTAGTGATATCAAATTAAAGGGACACTGAACCTAAATATTTAATTGACTGATTCAGATAGAGCATGACATTACAAATATTTAAAAATTACACATATTCTTTAAATGTTTGAATTCTATAGCTAGATTTTGAATGCAAGAATGTCGGTTTTTAGGGCAGGCCATATTTGTTTATCAACTTTGTTTGTCCCTGCTGGTTGATGGATACATTCATCCAACAATAAAGAAATGATGTCCACAATTATTTTCTATTTAAAATTAATTATAGGCATTTCTTTGTTTCAATAAAGATAGCAAGAGAATGAAGAATAATTCATAAGAGTAGCAAATTATAAATTTGATTAACATTGCATGCTCTATTTGAATCACAATAGAAAATATTTACCTTCAGTGTACCTTTAAGTATCTTATAATGTTGATTTTGAATGATACTTACAGCTGTGCCTGGGAAGGACAATCCGACACCCAGGACAATGAAGATTGAGACAGGGGGGAGGGATGGGATTAGGTTGGGGAGGGATGGGATTGGCTTGGGGAGGGATGAGCTGCTGTAGGCCGTACAGCTGGGGAGTGGGGAGTTGGGGTCTGGGCAGCTGTACGGGCCATAATACAGGGAGAGCGGCGAAGGGGGTTGTAGGGGCGTTTTTTGGGAGGGGCAGGAAATGATAAATGGGAAGGGCCGGCAGGGGTCTAGGCATGGGCAGGAGTCTGGGCATGGGCAGTGGTCTGGGCATGGGCAGGGGTCTGGGCCTGGGCAGTGGTCTGGGCATGGGCAGGGGTCTGGGCATGGGCAGGGGTCTGGGCATGGGCAGGGGTCTGTGACTGGTCAGGGGACTGGGCAGGGGCGGAAACCAGATGACCAGAAGTGGCGGATCCATCTGAAAATTTAAAAAATATATATTAACATCTCATACATCATGAAATCAAATCAACACATTTCAAATTGATTATGTTTTCAATATACTTAGAAGTGTGTTTGAATTTGTAAACAATTATGAAATGAGGATATGGTATGCATATAGGCACTCAGATGAATATCAATTACTGTCTGTACAATTATAACATTATTATTGTGTTTTGGCATGGAATATGCATGTGACATAATGATGGCATGAATTATACATTTTTAAAAAAAATAATATTTTCATGCTGCCTGATATAGAAAGGGGGCAGTAATGTATTTGAACAGACAAATAATATTCCTTTTTAAAGTGCAAAAGCTGTAGACTTTGAATGTCTTCAATGAAATGATTTAAAAAAAAGCAACATGTTGGTCTCCGTCACATATGTTAAATCAATCTCTGTAAAACATAACATGTTGTGTACACCTTAAGAACAGATATTATAACATATGTTACTGTTGTTCAAAGACACACATCAATGTTGCATTAAAGATATACACACCCAAAGTTATGATTTACATCATTTTGATGGAGCATACAAATTACATTAGATTTGTTATTCTCAATGATTCATATTTTCGATGTATTGTTTGTATTAATTTAAAAATCATAAAAGCATAGTACATAGAACATTTAAGATTTCTCATGTGTGTATCACTTGATGACTGTTGTCAAAAATGAACATGGAAGCAAACATATGCTATACATCTTCTGAATAACAAATGTGTAGACTAATAAAGTTTTAATTATTAATCTTTCAATATTAAAAGAAAATGAATATATAATCAGAAGAGAAAATTATATGTTTGTTTCAAATGTTATGCTTCATCAGAATCATGCTCATAATATTGATTACCAATACACCTTCAATGACATATAAATGAGTCAATGGACTTACCAGGAGACCGCAAAGGTGACTCTGTGTCACTGCTGGATTCCTGTGGGCTCCCCACACCAACTCTCTCTATGAATGATATAGATATATATTAGTAAACACATTTGGGATATCACTAAATCACATCTGTATCGAATTTTAAGATTAATCAACTTGAAAATGTGAAGAATAGAGCAGTCATTAAACCAAAAAATGCTTGATTGAATCAAGGGGATTCTGTTAAAAATGATGTATTGAACATATGTTTAATTTCAGACTATATTAGACATGAAACTCATCTCATACGATGCTATTGCATATCTAAATATACCCATTGATCAATGTTCTTAAAAGAATACACACAAACCACATTTTGAAGAACAGCTGTTGACAAATCTAAACAAACACATGTGGCACATCGAGCCATTTGTGCAATGTACAGTAATCTTGTTTAGGACACAACACATATTTATCACAATACAAAACCAAATTGATTAGTACAAATATGTAATCATGGTGCTGTTAGAGTATGCTGATATCTATAAAGTAACTCCAACAGTGAATATGTGAATTATATATCAATATTGTTTAATCCAAAGAATGTAAAGATGAATAAATCTATTGTTTATTAAAGGGACACTGACATGATTTATTTAAATCATTGATTTCTCTGTTCAAACTGTTCAAAATGATTTAACATTGACTCCTATTATAATTTGAATGTTGCTACATTTTAATCTTAAAGGCAGATAAGCAATATTGTATTCAATAAATATTGTTTGTTGAAGGTATCCACCAATCATCAATAAAAACCCAGGTTGGTCAACCAAAATTGAGATGCAGATAAACGTGCATTCTTGATTTTAAAATACATTTAGCAATAGAATATTTCACATATGATGATAGTATTATATTTAAATGTTTATTAATATTGCATACTCTATCTGAATGACAACATTAATAATTGTAGCTCAGTATCCCTTTAATATAAACTTATATTGATTTGACAATGTTGGTGTTAATGAATTCTCTACTCCATATGTTGATGTAATGAATGGGATTGAGCATGCAATTCAAATCTAATATGTTATTTAAGGATATCCGAAGAATTTTTTAATTTTCATCTATTAAAGGGACATTACATATAAATATTGAACAATGTGGATTTAGTATGTAATGTTCTGTCCATGTTTCTAAGACAAATGTCAATTAAAATGAGACATACCATACTGTGACAAGCCCTGCCTTAAGGATCCAGCAGCAACATCCATATCTGTAATATATTAAATGAGGATTGCATATCATTAATACAAATCATGCCATGTTTAAAATCTTTACATTATTAGCAAATCAATTTAAAACTATTAATCCTTTGGTAGTCCCATGAGTTAATTGTTTCCTCAATTCAATTCATGATAAATATATCCTGTACTCTTATTTTCAATCAGTTGTTTTGTTTACTGTAGCTTTAATTATTTTTTGGTGTTATTTCATTCTCATCAATTGATGGGCATATGTTATAATTTATTTGGATTCTTCTTTTTTTATTATGTATAATATTGAAAATAAGAATACTGTATTCTTCACATATATAATAATTAACATTTCATTTTGACCAACATGTATAAAGCAATGCCACTTACAGCAAAGCTATGTTAACGTGTATGCGCAATTCCATTTTCGCGATCATTGCGCAATGATTCAAAGCGGAATTACGCATCCGTCATTTGACCAACATGTATAAAGCAATGCCACTTACAGCAAAGCCATGTTAACGTGTATGCGCAATTCCATTTTCGCGATCATTGCGCAATGATTCAAAGCAGAATTACGCATCCGTCATTTGACCAACATGTATAAAGCAATGCCACTTACAGCAAAGCCATGTTAACGTGTATGCGCAATTCCATTTTCGCGATCATTGCGCAATGATTCAAAGCGGAATTACGCATCCGTCATTTGACCAACATGTATAAAGCAATGCCACTTACAGCAAAGCCATGTTAACGTGTATGCGCAATTCCATTTTCGCGATCATTGCGCAATGATTCAAAGCGGAATTACGCAGCCGTCATTTGACCAACATGTATAAAGCAATGCCACTTACAGCAAAGCCATGTTAACGTGTATGCGCAATTCCATTTTCGCGATCATTGCGCAATGATTCAAAGCGGAATTACGTATCCGTCATTTGACCAACATGTATAAAGCAATGCCACTTACAGCAAACCCATGTTAACGTGTATGCAAAATTCCATTTTCGCGATCATTGCGCAATGATTCAAAGCGGAATTACGCATCCGTCATTTGACCAACATGTATAAAGCAATGCCACTTACAGCAAAGCCATGTTAACGTGTATGCGCAATTCCATTTTCACGATCATTGCGCAATGATTCAAAGCGGAATTACGCATCCGTCATTTGACCAACATGTATAAAGCAATGCCACTTACAGCAAAGCCATGTTAACGTGTATGCGCAATTCCATTTTCGCGATCATTGCGCAATGATTCAAAGCGGAATTACGCATCCGTCATTTGACCAACATGTATAAAGCAATGCCACTTACAGCAAAGCCATGTTAACGTGTATGCGAAATTCCATTTTCGCTCTGTGACGCATATTCTGTAGAGCGCAAGACACATCATTCCTATTTCATGTGTCACTAATCTAAAATCAGATATCTAAACATCATATGTAGTGTTAGTTGTGAGATCTGTATAGGTTTAGTATCTGACTATATACACATTTTTTGATTAAAAAAAAATAAAATAAGATATTATATGAAGTTGGATAATTACCTGGTTCAGATTCTCCATCACCTCCCAGGCCACCGGACGGAGAAGCAGCTGCCCTGGCCCCCGCGTCAGGACTTTCAGATCCCGCAGCTGGGAGGGAAGAAGAGGAGGCCGAGGATGGCGAGGATCTGAATCTTTTGGGGACCCGGAGATTGAGGAGCTTGCATAAAGTCACCTCATAAGGGAGTAGGTACATTTTCCGCAGGGCCTCTCTTTTGCCACCTCTTTTACGGGCTTGTACCCAGTCCCTTATGAGGTTGACTTTTTTTGTTAACCGCAACCTCATATCTCCGAATCTCCTCATGATCTGATCCTGGGTCCTCTGGACGTCACACACCAATCTAACCGCATTGGTGATAGACTCCCAGAGGGCCTTCTTAACAGGCGCATCTGTCAACCTCCTCTTGTTCCCAAACAGCTGGGGATAAAAGTCCTTGACGGCGTGGACCAGTGCAGCGCTCTCCTCCTTGGTGAACCTGGGAGCTGACATGCCTGCTGGGTTGTAGATCTTTTTTTTTTAAATAATCAGATATACTGCCTGCAGGCATTAGAGAACTGACAAAGATGGCAACATGTAATGGACTTTTATATGGTGAAGTAAACATGAGATGCACCATGGGACAAGTTATCTGTACATCTGATTGGATAAAAGTTTGAAATATTGTTAGAATGTCTGTGAGACCATCCTGACTCAAGTTGTGTTTGTGTGATGAACTCTGATTGGCCGTTCCTTAATGTTTCATATCTTAGTAACTTCCTTACACATACCTCCTGGTGGTGCTGTTACTTCATTTTTCATGTAGACTTATTTGTAACTCATGGGCCTGTCATGCGGATATGTGTGACGCAGATTTAATATCCGTGATCCGTTAAATATTAATGATTAAATTCTCTTTAACATGTAATACTGTCACATTATTAAATGTTGTAGACATTTCTCGGTTTAATAACGGTCTGTTTCTTTAATACAAATACACATTTAATATTGTATGTCTTTATTGTTCATAAAATCCATTTATTGACTTATTGTGAAGTATTGATATTGCTCTATTAAATGTATTTCATAATGCACATTGATTGTGTGCTATTGCGTGACATTAGACTCTAATGTTTAAAGATGCTAATCTGGTGTTTCAAGATGCGTTTCCCACGCAATATTTCTGAATGTTCAAATTCAGGTTATAAGGTCAGTAACTTGGATAATCTGTTTATAAATGTTAAACTACAGGTTTGTTTGTTATTAGTAAATAAACCTCGAGCTTGTATTTGTCTGAAGTGCTCATATATGTTATTGTGCAATGGCGTCTTTATTTTTAAATATACATTACAAACAAACAATTGTATCAAATGATCTGTAGAGATAGAAGATTGTTTAGACTTTAAAATGTAAATCAATTTATCTTAGTATTTAGATATCCTCAACAGAAGAAATTGAAATGCACATGGTTGAGACAATCACATAAGGCATCTCTGTGCATCCACCAATCTTCATCTACTGAGCCTATCTTGATATGCTTTTCAAGCAAAGTATGTCAAGATAGAAAGAGAAGTAAATACACTATTTAAATCTCTTAAAGGGACACTGTCCAAACAAATTTAGCGTTGGTGATTCAGATTGAGCATGAAATGTTAATCAACGTTATAATTTAATCCGATTCTCAAATGTTAACAATTATCTTGTTATCTTTCTTTGCAAATCAATAATGATATTTGTGATTACGGACAATTGTTTCAAAAAACCTGGGTTGTCCTTGATGATTGTTGGATAAATTAATCCACCACAAAAAACCAAGTTCAGTCCAGAGTACTGAAGCAAATAAATTATCTATTTTATGCATTATTTTTAAAGTAATGATAGCAACATCACAAGGAGCATTCATAATATGAGACAATTTTTAAAGTTGCTTAAAATAGAATACTCATTCAGAATGTATAAATCATTATTTTTTTAACTGTCTCCCTTTAAGTATATTTTTAGTTCATGTCCCTTTAAATAAAAATTTCACAATAATGCTTGAAATATCAGAAACCTAGGCACCTTCCTTTTGATAAATTAGTATAACATATGAGTATATAAAATTTAGATTAACTTCTGGATTGTTTTACACACTGACTGAAATATATATTGTAAAGGAGGTATTTCGGAGTCTTCAGCTTAGAGGGACATTAAGCTATATGTTATGTATGCATTTTGGATAAGATTATAATATTTGAACAACTTAATATGTTTTGGTATTCAATCATTAGATTGTAATTATATATATTTTTGGATTAAATACATATCTACATAGGCTATTTTGATGCTGATTGTTGGTTGCACATAGATACCTTATGTAATTGACTAAGATATGTGCATTGATGTTTTTTTTTCAAAGTATATTTAAAGACTGAATGTAATTCTATAGTACTTTCTAAATATGTTTAAATTCTTTTATGAATTTTTTAAAAATCAATACACAATATACTTTGTGAATGTCCCTTTAAGGACAAAAACATTTGTAATGTTGATTTAACATTGTCAAAATAAACTAAAGGGGAATGAAAATTATATATAGATATGTGATGTCTAACCCAAGAGGTAAGATTTTAAAAACTACATAATATTATTAACTATAGTTAAATGACTCCACTAGAAAATCAAATCGATTAACCTGCCATCCAATAACTAGCTTGTGAAAAATATCAAGTTAAATGACCTACCATTTATAAATGTAAAAATTAAAATAATTTAGAAAATAATGTTTTGAGATACCTAAGGAAGATACAAGATCTTATAAAATTAATTCTACATTCAACAACACTGTCACTTTAATGTAATTGAACCACTTCCCCTTCTTAAAAGTGAAAACAAATAATTTTAGAGAAATTGACTACATATCCGAAATTATTTTAACATCTAAGAATTTCAAAAGAAAAGCATCGATGGATCTCACTCCCCAATGAATGTTAAAAAAGATAGTTTAATGTAATATTCTCGGAATCAGTGGATTTTCCACAATTAATGCATTATTTGATCTTATGCATGTGCTTGTCAAATAGACAACTACCAGTCATGGGAGTCAAATTGTTTTTTATTGACAGATTATATGGATATTTATTATAATCTGTTCCAAAGAGTGTATTTAATACTAAAATGTTTATTATTACCATTTTAAAATTTAATAGTTTCTGAACCAAAAAGAAAAAAATATTCCTGGAAGTCATCAGATGCCAATCTGAAATGTAAAAAAAATTTTTAAAAAAAGTTAATACACACGTAGTCAAAGATTCATAAAATACATTTACAATCATCTTGTGTCTATGCTCTAACTTTGTTCAACATTTTTTAAAGATATTTATTAATTATATTTAAAAAAAAACAAAAAACATTATATTGTGTAATAAAATAAAAAAAAAATCTGATTTTCTAATTATACATAAAAATGTATATCACATTTCAATAATATATATGTTGAACATAAATGTCATATTTCATGTCCATTCAAATACCTCTATATCAACTATAATATGTATTCCTTTTTATGATCCCTAAATATCTAATGATGAAATATGTATGACTAATGTATGTAAGCTACCAATAATCAACATTCTTCCTGTGATTCTTAACTAGCATGCATTGGTACACCAACCTGGATAATGCATAGTCTTTGAAAGTCAATTCAGGGGTAAACAGTTGATCTTCAATAGGTGTCTTATTCATCATTTCAAAAATAGAGGACTGAAATCCCATCTAAAAATTAGAAATTCATCTAAGTGTCTGATTGTGATCCCTAAATATCTAATTAAGAACTAAATATGACTAATGTATGTAAGCTACTAATATTCAACATTCTTCCTGTGATTCTTAACTAGCATGCATTGGTACACCAACCTGGATAATGCATGGTCTTTGAAAGTCAATTCAGGGGTAAACAGTTGATCTTCAATAGGTGTCTTATTCATCATTTCAAAAATAGAGGACTGAAATCCCATCTAAAAATTAGAAATTCATCTAAGTGTCTGATTGTGATCCCTAAATATCTAATTAAGAACTAAATATGACTAATGTATGTAAGCTACTAATATTCAACATTCTTCCTGTGATTCTTAACTAGCATGCATTGGTACACCAACCTGGATAATGCATGGTCTTTGAAAGTCAATTCAGGGGTAAACAGTTGATCTTCAATAGGTGTCTTATTCATCATTTCAAAAATAGAGGACTGAAATCCCATCTAAAAATTAGAAATTCATCTAAGTGTCTGATTGTGATCCCTAAATATCTAATTAAGAACTAAATATGACTAATGCATGTAAGCTACTAATATTCAACATTCTTCCTGTGATTCTTAACTAGCATGCATTGGTACACCAACCTGGATAATGCATGGTCTTTGAAAGTCAATTCAGGGCTAAACAGTTGATCTTCAATAGGTGTCTTATTCATCATTTCAAAAATAGAGGACTGAAATCCAATCTAAAAATTAGAAATTCATCTAAGTGTCTGATTGTGATCCCTAAATATCTAATTAAGAACTAAGTATGACTAATGTATGTAAGCTACTAATATTCAACATTCTTCCTGTGATTCTTAACTAGCATGCATTGGTACACCAACCTGGATAATGCATGGTCTTTGAAAGTCAATTCAGGGGTAAAAAGTTGATCTTCAATAGGTGTCTTATTCATCATTTCAAAAATAGAGGACTGTGAAATACCATCTAAAAATTTGAAAATCATCTAAGTGTCTCCAATAGGATGCCTCAACAGCCTTATTCTATCAAATAGTTGGCACTTACCATGTGAACATGTCTTTGTATGGTTTTCAAGGTCAGCAGATTTGAAAGATAATGCCAGACATGATCCCATTGGTATACTTCAATTTCAATCTTGGCTTTTTCCACTGTCAGTCTGGGCAATCTTCACTGTCAGGCTTCTAATTCTTCCCTTTCAGTCTTTAGATTAAGTCAGCTCCCTAATGGCATAAAAAGTTTATTCAAAATTACTACAAGTGTGTGAATCATTTCTGTAGCCCTCTCCCACCCCCATTTCATAAGAAATTTCTGTCACTAGCTTACTGTGTAGCATCTTGTGTTATGTTCTATCAAGTGTGAAGATGAGTCATATTGAGCAGAACAAACCTCTAATGTGTGACATTGAACCATAGTCATGCTAGAGAATCCCTTTCTGAGTATTTTCATTTTAAGTAATGTGTAAACTAAATACTAGTTTATAAAATGTATGCCATATGATGTATTTGTGTACAATTCATGCCAGCAACAGTCCAGACATTTATACTTACCAGCTGATGTCCTCTTTAAAAACCAGGTGGCAAAGACTCGCTACAGGACCCAATGGCCAGAGCATCACCTATATTAATAAATGAAACACATTTTTAGCATTTGATGAACAATCCTAACATGTTTGCACAATTCTCTACTTGTCATTTCCCTAGAGTTCACATCTATTGATAATACTCCAGTCTAACTTCTATTCTTTACCGTCTAAAGTTGCGGTTGATGATGTCTGCTCTGACATTGAGCCCCTCGTCCCGGAATGGCCCCTCTAGAACAGGATCATCCTCCTCATCTCTGAGGAGGTTTCTGTCCGGCCGGACGGCCTGCAGCATCCCAGCCCGCTGTGCAATATTATGCAGGACGCTACAGGCTACAACGATCTTAGCCACCTTCTTTGGGTTGTACTGGAGGGCTCCTCCCGACCTGTCCAGGCACCTGAACCTCATCTTCAGGAGCCCAAACATCCGTTCAACCACCGCCCTGGTTCTCTTATGAGCCCTATTGTAGCGCTCCTCAGACACATCAGTCGGGCTACGCAAGGGGGTAATGAGCCAAGGCCGGCTCATGTACCCAGAATCACCTATAAATTATGAACAGAACATAATTCCAACAGAATCCTCAAAATAGTATTTGTAGTACAATAAAAAGTTTTGTACACGATAATCCATTAACAAATGTTTATTTTAACTTTAAAATATCTAGTTCAATATTATTCTCTATCTTCCCATTTCAGCTAAGACATGCTACATATGCGTATTTCTCCTAAATCAAGCCTTGTGTAAAATGCTAACTACATGGTTACATTACATTCTCTATCTGAGCATTTAAGGTAAGACATGCTACATATCTGCATTGAACTAAAAGACATTTGCGGAAAGAGACAATGACATGGTTAAATTGCATTAGCTAATATCTTCCCATTTCAGCTAAGACATGCTACATATGCGTATTTCTCCTAAATCAAGGCTTGTGTAAAATGCTAACTACATGGTTACATTACATTCTCTATCTGAGCATTTAAGGTAAGACATGCTACATATCTGCATTGAACTAAAAGACATTTGCGGAAAGAGACAATGACATGGTTAAATTGCATTAGCTAATATCTTCCCATTTCAGCTAAGACATGCTACATATGCGTATTTCTCCTAAATCAAGCCTTGTGTAAAATGCTAACTACATGGTTACATTACATTCTCTATCTGAGCATTTAAGGTAAGACATGCTATATATCTGCATTGAACTAAAAGACATTTGCGGAAAGAGACAATGACATGGTTAAATTGCATTAGCTAATATCTTCCCATTTCAGCTAAGACATGCTACATATGCGTATTTCTCCTAAATCAAGCCTTGTGTAAAATGCTAACTACATGGTTACATTACATTCTCTATCAGAGCATTTAAGGTAAGACATGCTACATATCTGCATTGAACTAAAAGTAGACATTAGCGGGGGGAAAATATATGGTTAAATTGCATCCTATAGCTGAACATTACGCTAACATTTTAAAACTACAGTGGCAATTGTCAAACTAATTAACCATGTTGTGCACAAATACTCACCAACGAGATAACCAGGGGGCATTTGTCTTTCCTCAAACTGTCTCCACAGGGACGACAGAGAGAGGATGCGGGCATCATGACAAGCCCCTCCAAAATTCGCACACACATGCATAATCCTCATCTGTGCATCACAAACATACTGCACGTTGAGGCTATGAAAATGTTTGCGATTTCTGAAGGGCGAGTCATCAATTGGAGCACGCAGCGCAATGTGGGTACAATCTATGGCTCCCAAGACATTGGGCAATTGAGCAATATTAAAGAATTCCCGCTTCAGGCGCCTCCAATCACCATCATTCTGTGGGAATCCTATGTATTGCTTACTGATACATACCATGGCATCCAGAAAGTTATCAAACACCCCAGAGAATGTACCTTGAGCCAGGCCATGCATGTACAGTTCTCCGGATTGAAAACTCCCGGAGGCCAGGACGTATAGACAGCTTAGCATCTTACTCATGGCGGGAACAGCAGTCCTTATTCTTATACGTGGCTCCAAATGAGGTTTAAGAAGATCGTAAAGGCCAATGAGCTGTTCGCGATCGAGCCAATACTTATCATAAACCTCAAAGTCGCTCATGTTTTCCAAGGTGGGTCTCACCCTGTAGACACGAGGACCTCGAACCAGACGACCCCTTCGTCTCAGTCTGAGCCGCCGAGGCTGCCTGATTCGACCAACAGCTAGTTCGCCAATAGCAGCACCAGCAGCGTCTACCATGTCATCGTCATCCATCTTTCAAAACAGCGTAACAAGGTAAGCACTTGATCTGATGTGGATCACAAGTGATGCATTGGCCATGTTGTTTGGGGGATTTATAGTACAATTAGTCCAATGGTAGTGAGTTTGTAATGATTGCTGATTGCATTCACCTGTTTGTATGTGAGCGGCGCGAATGCTTTCACAGTGGGCGTTTATTTGTTGTTTGCTGAAATGTTATTTTCAAACAATGAATCTCAATGTGAAAGTGTCAAATATCACACATACAGTGCATGTTTGTAATGTTTGTTCATATGCGTAATCAATATTTCTTAAACGCGATCTTATAGTAACAAGCACACGTCCAGGCTAACATGAATGAAAGTGCATAGTTGTGTATAATGTGCATCGAATGTGATCGATCAATGTTTCTGCAATATTGTTTGTAAACGATAAAGTAACATCTGCCATCTGTAGTATTGTATATATAAGTGATTTCCGAGCTGTCAATATTGTATGCGTCCCTTTAAAATCGCAATAATAATTCCGAACTTCCCGTCTGCCATCTGTAGTATTGTATATATAAGTGATTGCCGAGCTGTCAATATTGTATGCGTCCCTTTCAAATGGCACTAATAATGAATAACTTCCGGCTGTCATCTGTAGTATTGTATATATAAGTGATTGCCGAGCTGTCAATCCTGTATGCGTCCCTTTAAAATCGCAATAATAATTCCGAACTTCCCGTCTGCCATCTGTAGTATTGTATATATAAGTGATTGCCGAGCTGTCAATATTGTATGCGTCCCTTTCAAATCGCAGTAATACTGAATAACTTCCGGCTGTCATCTGTAGTATTGTGTATATATAAGTGATTGTCGAGATGTCAATATTGTATGCGTCCCATTCAAATGGCACTAATACTGAAGAACTTCCGGCTGTCATCTGTAGTATTATATATATAAGTGATTGCCGAGATGTCAATATTGTATGCGTCCCTTTCAAATCGCACTAATGCTGAATAACTTCCGGCTGTCATCTGTAGTATTGTATACATAAGTGATTGCCGAGATGTCAATATTGTATGCGTCCCTTTCAAATCGCACTAATGCTGAATAACTTCCGGCTGTCATCTGTAGTATTATATATATAAGTGATTTGCGATCTGACAATATTTATTAATTGTCCCATTGAAATTGCCTTAATAATGCTGTTCCAAACTGTTGTTTACGTATATGTTGTATTGTAGTATTGAGTGTTAAAGTTCAGAAAGGGGCGGTACAGTCGTGAATCTGTGATGTGTATGGTTGAATCTTCTAATGTCGTCATGATATTATTAACCTGCCTATGTAGTTCTGAAATCCTCATTGTGTTGTTGTATTTGACTACATTGTTATTGTGTGCTGAATAAAATCTAAATGTGTGCTTTGTGGTTGCGTGATGGGTGATGCGTGTTATGTACATGTACGTATATATTGTGATTGTGTCCCACATATGCTGACTTGTATATAGCGGTCTGGCATTGTTGTTCCTTCTCATAAAGTGACATCTGTAATCTGGTGTAATGATGTTCTTGTTGTACGTAATTCCTAATGGTTTCTGGTGATGGAATCATGATGTTAAAAGTACAGTAAAATCCATATGCTGTGTTTTGTGATTCCTCGAGAGAATGTAATGTGTTTTTCCCCCATCATTTGAATGCACATGTATGAGTGAATGTTAAAAGTAATGTATGTGCATCCATGACTGATCATGTGTTAAGCCTATGTAGATATGCTGTTGCTGCAAGCATATGAGTTGAATAACTGAAATGCAATAATAAAGGTAAATGAGAATTGTTTCCCATTGTGTAGTGTTTGTGAATCCTGAAAAGTTGACATTATTTTTGTGTCCGTTTAAATGTAATATTTTTAAAACAAAAATGTTGTTACTAGTGATGTTGATTTGTAGTTGATGTAATATAAAAGTATGAAACAATTTAATGGTGTTGTGAATATTTAAACAGTAAAATCCATAAATCCACCATAGGGAAATAGTCATTTCTTGATCTATTTATCATAGCTGGGTCTAACGCATGAAATCATGTCTTTTCTAGCGCTGGTATTTGGAGTTTTTCTGTCTACGCTATTTGCGTGCGTTAGGGAAATGAGGGTTTCGCGTGCACGAGCACGTCTTCCCAATAGAAGTCAATGGAGGCTCTAAAATTTGTTCTTGTTTTTTTTCTAAGACTGGTTTTCCTCGTAAAGTGAATGACGTCATGAGCTTTTGTGAAAAAGTAACTAAATCGTGTTCTTTTTGTGATAAATAAATATTTTTTGTATGTCATGTGGTGTATATTGTTTGTATGCATCGATGAGTGTATGTTTGTGATAATGTTATTAGTTAGATGTAGGTATATGAGGGTCTTTTCCCGTGTGTCAATGTAAGTCAATGGGAAAATGGATTTGTGTTGTTTTTTTTCTAACACCCGAGATCTTGCAACTTTAATCCTTTGTATTTTGATGAAAAATTATTAAATCTGAAAAATAAATATAGTGTCGTGTTTGTATGAGTGTAAGTGTACTTTGTGTAATATTTGTTTTGTGATTCGTGGATCTTTTTTTTGTCGGTATATGTTTACTACTGGTTCTGAGGTGTCGGTAGAAATTTGAGCGTTAGGTGATTTTTGAGTGTCGGTAACTGAACTCTAAATACCGGAGTCCATAAGAAACCCGCGTTAGGGGCCTCTAACGCTGGTTTTCACGGCTAACGCCGAACTCCAAATCTAGGCCTAAGTACTTTATTATATTTTTATATTTATATAAAATGATTGCCATGTGTTTATTTGGGAAGGGCTATATTGCATAGAAATTATTTATGAAGTACAATACCTTACTTTTCAGAGTAATTAGTGTTTTGAGTATTTTGAAAAAAGCCCCCAACTTTTAAGTTGTGAGAAAAAACTTAGATCTGTAAAGCAAACATGTTTCAATAATTACACTTGGATTTGAGAGACCATTTCATACACACCCATGGAATGCCCATTTTACCATAAAAAAAACTAAGCTTTGTATTTTGAACTTATAAGTACAAATTTCTATCGGCTAGATTACGAGTCTTGCGTTAGCCTTAAAAATCAGCGTTGAGAGGTCCCAATGCTGCTTTTTAATGCCAGCTGGTATTACGAGTCTGTCAGATACAGGTGTACCGCTCACTTTTCTTCCGCGTCTCGAGCTTACCGCAAATCCCCTTACGTCAATTGCGTATCCTATCTTTTTAATGGGACTTGCCTAATGCCGGTATTACGAGTCTTGGAAGAAGTGAGCGGTAGATCCTCTCCTGTCAAGACTCCTACCGAATTTAAAAGTCGGTAGTTAAGAGTTTTATGGGCTAAGGCCGTAACATAAAACTCTTAACTAAAGTGCTGCAAAGTACACTAACACCTATAAACTACCTATTAACCCCTAAACAGAGCCCCCCCCCCACATCGCAAACAATTTAATAAAGTTTTTAACCCCTAATCTGCCGACCAGACATTGCCGCCACTGTAATAAATATATTAACCCCTAAACCGCCGCACTCCCGCCTCGCAAACACTAACCCCTAATCTGCCATCCCTAACATGGCCGACACCTATTTACATTTATTAACCCCTAATCTGCCACCCCCAACGTCACCGCTACTATATTAAATTTATTAACCCCTAAACCTAAGTCTAACCCTAAGTCTAACCCCCCCTAACTTAAATATAATTTAAATAAAACGAAATAAAATTACTACAATTAAATAAATTAATCCTATTTAAAACTAAATACTTACCTATAAAATAAACCCTAGCGGCTAGATTTAGAGTTTTGTCGGTAAGGACCCGCGTAGCTAACGCCGGCTTTTTTCTGGCGGTACCATAAAAATAACTCTGGTATTGAGAGTCCACATAAAGGCTGCGTTAGGCTCCAAAAAAGGAGCGTAGAGCATATTTAACGCAGCTTCAACTCTCGATACCAGAGTTGCTTACGCAAGCGGCCAGCCTCAAAAATGTGCTCGTGCACGATTCCCCCATAGGAAACAATGGGGCTGTTTGAGGTGAAAAAAAACCTAACACCTGCAAAAAAGCTGCGTTCAGCTCCTAACGCAGCCCCATTGTTTTCTATGCGTAAGCACTTCCTACGTCTGCACCTAACACTCTAACATGTACCCCGAGTCTAAACACCCCTAACCTTACACTTATTAACCCCTATTCTGCCGCCCCCGCTATCGCTGACCCCTGCATATTATTATTAACCCCTAATCTACCACTCCGGACACCGTCGCTACTTACATTATCCCTATGTACCCCTAATCTGCTGCCCTAACATCACCGACCCCTATATTATATTTATTAACCCCTAATCTGCCCCCCACAACGTCGCCTCCACCTGCCTACACTTATTAACCCCTAATCTGCCGAGCGGACCTGAGCGCTACTATAATAAAGTTATTAACCCCTAATCCTCCTCACTAACCCTATAATAAATAGTATTAACCCTTAATCTGCCCTCCCTAACATCGCCGACACCTAACTTCAATTATTAACCCCTAATCTGCCGACCGGAGCTCACCGCTATTCTAATCAATGTATTAACCCCTAAAGCTAAGTCTAACCCTAACACTAACACCCCCCTAAGTTAAATATAATTTACATCTAACAAAATTAATTAACTCTTATTAAATAAATTATTCCTATTTAAAGCTAAATACTTACCTGTAAAATAAATCCTAATATAGCTACAATATAAATTATAATTACATTGTAGCTATTTTAGGATTAATATTTATTTTACAGGCAACTTTGTAATTATTTTAACCAGGTACAATAGCTATTAAATAGTTAAGAACTATTTAATAGTTACCTAGTTAAAATAATTACAAAATTACCTGTCAAATAAATCCTAACCTAAGTTACAATTAAACCTAACACTATACTATCATTAAATTAATTAAATAAAATACCTACAATTACCTACAATTAAACCTAACGCTACACTATCAATACATTAATTAAATACAATATCTACAAATAACTACAATGAAATAAACTAACTAAAGTACAAAAAATAAAAAAGAACTAAGTTACAAAAAATAAAAAAATATCTACAAACATAAGAAAAATATTACAACAATTTTAAACTAATTACACCTACTCTAAGCCCCCTAATAAAACAACAAAGCCCCCAAAATAAAAAATGCCCTACCCTATTCTAAATTACTAAAGTTAAAAGCTCTTTTACCTTACCAGCCCTGAACAGGGCTCTTTGCGGGGCATGCCCCAAGAAGTTCAGCTCTTTTGCCTGTAAAAAAAACATACAATACCCACCCCCAACATTACAACCCACCACCCACATACCCCTAATCTAACCCAAACTCCCCTTAAATAAACCTAACACTAAGCCCCTGAAGATCTTCCTACCTTGTCTTCACCATACCAGGTTCACCGATCGGTCCTGAAGAGCTCCTCCGATGTCCTGATCCAAGCCCAAGCGGGGGGCTGAAGATGTCCATGATCCGGTAGAAGTCTTCATCCAAGCGGGGCAGAAGAGGTCTTCCATCCGATTGAAGTCTTCATCCAGGCGGCATCTTCTATCGACATCCATCTGGAACGGAGCGGCAGCATCCTGAAGACCTCCGACGCAGAACATCCATCCTGGCCGACGACTGAACGACGAATGACGGTTCCTTTAAATGACGTCATCCAAGATGGCGTCCCTCGAATTCCGATTGGCTAATAGGATTCTATCAGCCAATCGGAATTAAGGTAGGAATATTCTGATTGGCTGATGGAATCAGCCAATCAGAATCAAGTTCAATCCGATTGGCTGATCCAATCAGCCAATCAGATTGAGCTCGCATTCTATTGGCTGTTCCGATCAGCCAATAGAATGCGAGCTAAATCTGATTAGCCGATTCCATCAGCCAATCAGAATATTCCTACCTTAATTCCGATTGGCTGATAGAATCCTATCAGCCAATCGGAATTCGAGGGACGCCATCTTGGATGACGTAATTTAAAGGAACCGTCATTCGTCGCTCAGTCGTCGGTCAGGATGGATGTTCCACGTCGGAGGTCTTCAGGATGCTGCCGCTCCGTTCCAGATGGATGTCGATAGAAGATGCCGCCTGAAGACTTCAATCGGATGGAAGACCTCTTCTGCCCCGCTTGGATGAAGACTTCAATCGGATGGAAGACCTCTTCTGCCCCGCTTGGATGAAGACTTCTACCGGATCATGGACATCTTCAGCCCCCCGCCTTGGGCTTGGATCAGGACATCGGAGGAGCTCTTCAGGACCGATCGGTGAACCTGGTATGGTGAAGACAAGGTAGGAAGATCTTCAGGGGCTTAGTGTTAGGTTTATTTAAGGGGGGTTTGGGTTAGATTAGGGGTATGTGGGTGGTGGGTTGTAATGTTGGGGGGGTATTGTATGTTTTTTTTTACAGGCAAAAGAGCTGAACTTCTTGGGGCATGCCCCGCAAAGGGCCCTGTTCAGGGCTGGTAAGGTAAAATAGCTTTTAACTTTAGTAATTTAGAATAGGGTAGGGCATTTTTTATTTTGGGGGGCTTTGTTGTTTTATTAGGGGGCTTAGAGTAGGTGTAATTAGTTTAAAATTGTTGTAATATTTTTCTTATGTTTGTAGATATTTTTTTTATTTTTTGTAACTTAGTTCTTTTTTAATTTTTGTACTTTAGTTAGTTTATTTCATTGTAGTTATTTGTAGGTTTTATATTTAATTAATGTATTGATAGTGTAGTGTTAGGTTTAATTGTAGGTAATTGTAGGTATTGTATTTAATTAACTTATTGATAGTGTAGTGTTAGGTTTAATTGTAGGTAATTGTAGGTATTTTATTTAATTAATTTAATGATAGTATAATGTTAGGTTTAATTGTAACTTAGGTTAGGATTTATTTGACAGGTAATTTTGTAATTATTTTAACTAGGTAACTATTAAATAGTTCTTAACTATTTAATAGCTATTGTACCTGGTTAAAATAATAACAAAGTTGCCTGTAAAATAAATATTAATCCTAAAATAGCTACAATGTAATTATAATTTATATTGTAGCTATATTAGGATTTATTTTACAGGTAAGTATTTAGCTTTAAATAGGAATAATTTATTTAATAAGAGTTAATTAATTTCGTTAGATGTAAATTATATTTAATTTAGGGGGGTGTTAGTGTTAGGGTTAGACTTAGCTTTAGGGGTTAATACATTTATTAGAATAGCGGTGAGCTCCGGTCGGCAGATTAGGGGTTAATCCTTGAAGTTAGGTGTCGGCGATGTTAGGGAGGGCAGATTAAGGGTTAATACTAATTATTATAGGGTTAGTGAGGCGGATTAGGGGTTAATAACTTTATTATAGTAGCGCTCAGGTCCGCTCGGCAGATTAGGGTTTAATAAGTGTAGGCGACGTTGTGGGGGGCAGATTAGGGGTTAATAAATATAATATAGGGGTCGGCGGTGTTAGGGGCAGCAGATTAGGGGTACATAAGGATAACGTAGGTGGCGGCGCTTTGCGGTCGGCAGATTAGGGGTTAATAAGTGTAGGTAGCTGGCGGCGACGTTGTGGGGGGCAGGTTAGGGGTTACTTAATATAATATAGGGGTCGGCGGTGTTAGGGGCAGCAGATTAGGGGTACATAAGGATAACGTAGTTGGCGGTCGGCAGATTAGGGGTTAAAAAAATTTAATCGAGTGTCGGCGATGTGGGGGGACCTCGGTTTAGGGGTAGATAGGTAGTTTATGGGTGTTAGTGTACTTTAGAGTACAGTAGTTAAGAGCTTTATGAACCGGCGTTAGCCCAGAAAGCTCTTAACTACTGACTTTTTTCCTGCGGCTGGAGTTTTGTCGTTAGAGTTCTAACGCTCACTTCAGACATGACTCTAAATACCGGAGTTAGAAAAATCCCATTGAAAAGATAGGATACGCAATTTACGTAAGGGGATCCGCGGTATGGAAAAGTCGCGGCTGAAAAGTGAGCGTTAGACCCTTTTTTGAGTGACTCCAAATACCAGAATTAGCCTAAAACCAGCGTTAGGAGCCTCTAACGCTGGTTTTCACGGCTAACGCCAAACTCCAAATCTAGGCCCAAGATAGCTACAATATAACTAATAGTTACATTTGTATCTATCTTAGGGTTTATATTTATTTTACAGGCAACTTTGTATTTATTTTAACTAGGTACAATAGTTATTAAATAGTTATTAACTATTTAATAACTGCCTAGTTAAAATAAGTACAAATTGAGCTGTAAAATAAATCCTAACCTAAGTTACAATTACACCTAACACTACACTATCATTAAAATAATTTACTAAATTGCCTACAATTAAATAGAATTAAATTAAATAAACTAAAGTACAAAACCCCCCCACTAAATTACAAAAAATAAAAAAATAATTCCAATTTTTTAAAACTAATCACACCTAATCTAATCCCCCTAATAAAATAAAAAAGCCCCCCAAAATAATAAAATTCCCTGCCCTATATTAAATTACAAATAGCCCTTAAAAGGGTCTTTTGCGGGGCATTGCCCCAAAGTAATCAGCTCTTTTACCTGTAAAAAAAATACAATACCCCCCAACATTAAAACCCACCACCCACACACCCAACCCTACTCTAAAACCCACCCAATCCCCCCTTAAAAAAGCCTAACACTACCCCCTTGAAGATCACCCTACCTTGAGACTTCTTCACCCAGCTGGGCACAAGTGCACCTCCAGAGGGGCAGAAGTCTTCATCCGATCTGGCCAGAAGAGGTCCTCCAAGCAGCAGAAGTCTTCATCCAGACGGCATCTTCTATCTTCATCCATCCGGAGTGGAGCGGGTCCATCTTCAATCCAGCCAACGCGGAGCATCCTCTTCAAATGAAGTCCAAGCGGAGAATGAAGGTTCCTTTAAATGACATCATCCAAGATGGCGTCCCTTGAATTCCGATTGGCTGATAGGATTCTATCAGCCAATCGGAATTAAGGTAGCAAAAATCCTATTGGCTGATCCAATCAGCCAATAGGATTGAGGTCACATTCTATTCTCTGATTGGAACAGCCAATAGAATGCGAGCTCAATCCTATTGGCTGATTGGATCAGCCAATAGGATTGAACTTCAATCCTATTGGCTGATTGATTGTAGTTAATTGTAGTTAATTGTAGTTAGTTTATGTAATAATTTAATGATAGTGTAGTTTTAGGTGTAATTGTAATTTAGGTTAGCATTTATTTTACAGGTAAATTTGTACTTATTTAACTAGGTAGCTATTAAATAGTTAATAACTATTTAATAACTATTCTACCTAGTTAAAATAAATAAAAAGTTGCCTGTAAAATAAAAATAAATCCTAAGCTAGATACAAATGTAACTATTAGTTATATTGTAGCTATCTTAGGGTTTATTTTATAGGTAAGTATTTAGTTTTAAATAGGAATAATTTATTTAATTGTAGTTATTTTATTTAGATTTATTTAAATTATATTTAAATTAGGGGGGTGTTAGGGTTAGGGTTAGACAGGTTTAGGGGTTAATAACTTTATTATAGTGGTGGCGACGTTGGCAGCGGCAGATTAGGGGTTAATAAGTGTAGGTAGGTTGCGGCGACATTGGGGGGGCAGATTAGGGGCTAATAAATATAATGTAGGGTTCGGGGATGTTGGGGGCAGCAGATTAGAGGTTCATAGGGATAATGTAGGTGACGGCGGTGTCCGGAGCGGCAGAGTAGGGGTTAATAATTATAATGTAGGTGGTGACGATGTCAGGGACGGCAGATTAGGGGTTAATAAGTGTAAGATTAGGGGTGTTTAGACTCATGGTTCATGTTAGGGTGCTAGGTGTAGACATAAAATTTATTTCCCCATAGGAATCAATGGGGCTACATTAGGAGCTGAACGCTGCTTTTTTGCAGGTGTCAGGTTTTTTTTTCAGCTAGCTCAGCCCCATTGTTTCCTATGGGGAAATTGTGCACGAGCACGTTTTGCCAGCTTGCCGCTACCGTAAGCAACGCTGGTATTGAGGTGAAATGTGGTGCTAAATTTTGCTCTACGCTCACCTTTTTGCGGCTAACGCCGGGTTTAAAAAAACCTGTAATACCAGCGTTGTCTTAAGGGAGCGTTAAAAAAAAGGCTCATTAGCAACGCACCCCTGTTACCGCAAAACTCGTAATCTAGGCGTATGTCTTTTGCACATCCAGTGCACTTAAATTACCATTGTTCCTGCGCATTTTGCTAAAATACGATTTTTGTTGAATAATTTTGTTACAATTTTTGATTCATTTTGACAATTTTTCCTGAGTGTTTTTCTGTGAATGGTTCAATTATTAATGTTATATCATTTTTAAAATTAAAATTTTCATTGTGCACTTTTCCCATTTAGAAAATGCAGTATACGCCCTAAAATAAAAAATGGCTTTAAAAAATTCCACTAGGCAAATAGAAGTACTGGCGACCATTCTTTAATAATCTCACCAGCCCAGAGAACTTTAGATAATCGAACCCACAGAGTTGTGCCTGGTTTTATTATGTGGGGCCAGTATCCACACATTGGGGCGAATTTATCAAATGGCTACACTGAATCATGTCCGCCCGACATCTCTAAATGCTGACAGCATACGCTGTCAGCATTTAACATTGCACAAGCATTTCTGGTGAAATGCTTGTGCAATGCCGCCCCCTGCGCATTCGCTAGCAGGGGGTGTAAATCATCCTAATCGTATCTGATCGGGATGATTGCAGTACGATACCTAAAAGGTGGCGGACGAGTTAAGGAGCAGCGGTCTTATGACATCCGGCAGAGAAAGCACCATTCACTGCATATTAAATCTCCCCCATAGGATATTATCAGTAGATATGCTAAATGTTTAGAGGTACAGGGACCTGGTAGTTTTGTGTATCAATATGCTGTTGACCTGGAATAACTAATGCAATATATTACTATCATAAAAAATTCAATATAATGAGATAATTATCCTTCAATGTATCCTTTTCATTGCTCTTTAAAGGACATAAAATGGGGAAAAAGAAAAAGTTTTGAGTTAGGTGTATGCAAACAAAATTGCAATAATAAAATTGTGTTTAACTCCTTTGAAAAAAGGTTAATCACTTCATTAAAGTCCTTTTCAGAGAAGCAGGGCACTTTTCGGATCTTTTTGGTCCTTTTGAGCACATCTGGTAAGCCAATGACCAGAGACGTGTAATCACCAATCACCAGCTAGGCCTCAGTAGTACATTGCTGCTACAGAGCCTACCTAGGTATGTTTTTCAACAAAGGATACCAACAGTAGTAAATTTAAATATCTTAAAACGTCATGCTCTCAGTATAAATAGTACTGTAAAATATGATTATTTATGACCGTTTTCTTCAGTGTATACTATATAAGAAATATTTGTATAATGTATATTGTTGCTATTATTGTTATTATTACTATGACAGTTCTGAGATTATTATTAATCTGTTATTGAGTTCTATTTTTAGTTTAAAGTATTTCAAAGGTTTTTTTTAAAACCATAAGTTTTGTTAATGCTACAATGCTGATATAATTTTTACCATAAACGGACAGTCTCCTCCAATTTTTTTATTGTTAAACACATAGGCCTAGATTTGGAGTTTGGCGGTAAAAGAGCTGTTAACGCTCCGCGGGCTTTTTTCTGGCCGCACCATAAATTTAACTCTGGTATCGAGAGTTCAAACAAATGCTGCGTTAGGCTCCAAAAAAGGAGCGTAGAGCATTTTTTCTGCAAATGCAACTCTCGATACAAGAGTTGCTTACGGACGCGGCCAGCCTCAAAAACGTGCTCGTGCACGATTCTCCCATAGGAAACAATGGGGCTGTTTCAGCTGAAAAAAAACCTAACACCTGCAAAAAAGCAGCGTTCAGCTCCTAACGCAGCCCCATTGTTTCCTATGGGGAAACACTTCCTACGTCTGCACCTAACACTCTAACATGTACCCCGAGTCTAAACACCCCTAACCTTACACTTATTAACCCCTATTCTGCCGCCCCCGCTATCGCTGACCCCTGCATATTTTTTTTAACCCCTAATCTGCCGCTCCGTAAACCGCCGCAACCTACGTTATCCCTATGTACCCCTAATCTGCTGCCCTAACATCGCCGACCCCTATATTATATTTATTAACCCCTAATCTGCCCCCCTCAACGTCGCCGACACCTGCCTACACTTATTAACCCCTAATCTGCCGAGCGGACCGCACCGCTACTATAATAAAGTTATTAACCCCTAACCCGCCTCACTAACCCTATCATAAATAGTATTAACCCCTAATCTGCCCTCCCTAACATCGCCGACACCTACCTTCAATTATTAACCCCTAATCTGCCGAGCGGACCTCACCGCTATTCTAATAAATGTATTAACCCCTAAAGCTAAGTCTAACCCTAACACTAACACCCCCCTAACTTAAATATAATTTACATCTAACGAAATAAATTAACTCTTATTAAATAAATTATTCCTATTTAAAGCTAAATACTTACCTGTAAAATAAACCCTAATATAGCTACAATATAAATTATAATTATATTATAGCTATTTTAGGATTAATATTTATTTTACAGGCAACTTTGTAATTATTTTAACCAGGTACAATAGCTATTAAATAGTTAAGAACTATTTAATAGTTACCTAGTTAAAATAATAACAAATTTACCTGTAAAATAAATCCTAACCTAAGATATAATTAAACCTAACACTACCCTATCAATAAAATAATTAAATAAACTACCTACAATTACCTACAATTAACCTAACACTACACTATCAATAAATTAATTAAACACAATTCCTACAAATAAATACAATTAAATAAACTAGCTAAAGTACAAAAAATAAAAAAGAACTAAGTTACAAAAAATAAAAAAATATTTACAAACATAAGAAAAATATTACAACAATTTTAAACTAATTACACCTACTCTAAGCCCCCTAATAAAATAACAAACACCCCCAAAATAAAAAATTCCCTACCCTATTCTAAATTTAAAAAGTTACAAGCTCTTTTACCTTACCAGCCCTGAACAGGGCCCTTTGCGGGGCATGCCCCAAGAATTTCAGCTCTTTTGCCTGTAAAAGAATAAATACAATACCCCCCCCCCAACATTACAACCCACCACCCACATACCCCTAATCTAACACAAACCCCCCTTAAATAAACCTAACACTAAGCCCCTGAAGATCTTCCTACCTTGTCTTCACCATCCAGGTTCACCGATCCGTCCTGAAGAGCTCCTCCGATGTCCTGATCCAAGCCCAAGCGGGGGGCTGAAGAGGTCCATGATCCGGTCAAAGTCTTCATCCAAGCGGGGCAGAAGAGGATCTTCCATCCGATTGAAGTCATCATCCAGGCGGCATCTTCTATGGTCTTCCATCCGGAGCGAAGCGGCAGGATCCTGAAGACCTCCAGCGCGGAACATCCATCCGGACCGACGACTGAACGACGAATGACTGTTCCTTTAAGGGACGTCATCCAAGATGGCGTCCCTCGAATTCCGATTGGCTGATAGGGATCGGAACAGCCAATAGAATGCGAGCTCAATCTGATTGGCTGATTGGATCAGCCAATCGGATTGAACTTGATTCTGATTGGCTGATTCCATCAGCCAATCAGAAAATTCCTACCTTAATTCCGATTGGCTGATAGAATCCTATCAGCCAATCGGAATTCGAGGGACGCCATCTTTGATGACGTCCCTTAAAGGAACAGTCATTCGTCGTTCAGTCGTCGGTCCGGATGGATGTTCCGCGCTGGAGGTCTTCAGGATCCTGCCGCTTCGCTCCGGATGGAAGACCATAGAAGATGCCGCCTGGATGATGACTTCAATCGGATGGAAGATCCTCTTCTGCCCCGCTTGGATGAAGACTTTGACCAGATCATGGACCTCTTCAGCCCCCCGCTTGGGCTTGGATCAGGACATCGGAGGAGCTCTTCAGGACGGATCGGTGAACCTGGATGGTGAAGACAAGGTAGGAAGATCTTCAGGGGCTTAGTGTTAGGTTTATTTAAGGGGGGTTTGTGTTAGATTAGGGGTATGTGGGTGGTGGGTTGTAATGTTGGGGGGGGGTATTGTATTTATTCTTTTACAGGCAAAAGAGCTGAAATTCTTGGGGCATGCCCCGCAAAGGGCCCTGTTCAGGGCTGGTAAGGTAAAAGAGCTTGTAACTTTTTTAATTTAGAATAGGGTAGGGAATTTTTTATTTTGGGGGGCTTTGTTGTTTTATTAGGGGCCTTAGAGTAGGTGTAATTAGTTTAAAATTGTTGTAATATTTTTCTTATGTTTGTAAATATTTTTTTATTTTTTGTAACTTAGTTCTTTTTTATTTTTTGTACTTTAGCTAGTTTATTTAATTGTATTTATTTGTAGGAATTGTGTTTAATTAATTTATTGATAGTGTAGTGTTAGGTTAATTGTAGGTAATTGTAGGTAGTTTATTTAATTATTTTATTGATAGGGTAGTGTTAGGTTTAATTATATCTTAGGTTAGGATTTATTTTACAGGTAAATTTGTTATTATTTTAACTAGGTAACTATTAAATAGTTCTTAACTATTTAATAGCTATTGTACCTGGTTAAAATAATTACAAAGTTGCCTGTAAAATAAATATTAATCCTAAAATAGCTATAATATAATTATAATTTATATTGTAGCTATATTAGGGTTTATTTTACAGGTAAGTATTTAGCTTTAAATAGGAATCATTTATTTAATAAGAGTTAATTTATTTCGTTAGATGTAAATTATATTTAAGTTAGGGGGGTGTTAGTGTTAGGGTTAGACTTAGCTTTAGGGGTTAATCCATTTATTATAGTAGCGGTGAGCTCCGGTCGTCAGATTAGGGGTTAATAATTGAAGTTAGGTGTCGGCGATGTTACGGAGGGCAGATTAGGGGGTTAATACTATTTATTATAGGGTTAGTGAGGCGGGTTAGGGGTTAATAACTTTATTATAGTAGCGCTCAGGTCCGCTCGGCAGATTAGGGGTTAATAAGTGTAGGCAGGTGTCGGCGACGTTGAGGGGGGCAGATTAGGGGTTAATAAATATAATATAGGGGTCGGCGGTGTTAGGGCAGCAGATTAGGGGTACATAGGGATAACGTAGGTGGCGGTCGGCAGATTAGGGGTTAAAAATTTTAATCGAGTGGCGGCGATGTGGGGGACCTCGGTTTAGGGGTACATAGGTAGTTTATGGGTGTTAGTGTACTTTAGGGTACAGTAGTTAAGAGCTTTATGAACCGGCGTTAGCCAGAAAGCTCTTAACTCCTGCTATTTTCAGGCGGCTGGAGTTTTGTCGTTAGAGCTCTAACGCTCACTTCAGAAACGACTCTAAATACCGGCGTTAGAAAGATCCAATTGAAAAGATAGGATACGCAAATGGCGTAGGGGGATCTGCGGTATGGAAAAGTCGTGGCTGAAAAGTGAGCGTTAGACCCTTTAATCACTGACTCCAAATACCAGCGGGCGGCCAAAACCAGCGTTAGGAGCCTCTAACGCTGGTTTTGACGGCTACCGCCGAACTCCAAATCTAGGCCATAGAAAATACTATTTTTGCCAATTCCAAAATTTTGCATAACCAGCACTGTTATAAGAATTCACTTTTTACCTCTGTTAATGCCTTGCATCTAACCCGCTGCAGACTGCCCCCTTATCTTGTTCTTTTGAAATTTGCATTTTAGCCAATTAATGCTGACTCCAATAAAAAATAAATCAAGGAATAACTCCACGGGAGTGAGCACAATGTTCACTATATGACACACATGAAATAGCAGTGTATATCTTTGAAAACTGTCAAAATGCACTGAGGTAAGAGATGATCTTCAACATCTTATAATTTAGCATATAAGCGTACTTTAGCTTTCAAAAAAGAATACCAAAGAACAAAAGCAAAATTGATAAAAATAAATTGGAAAGTTGTTTAAAATTGCATCCCATATTTGAATCACAAAAGTTTAATTTTGAGTTGACGGTCTCTATTTAGCAATGTTTTACTAGAACTTCTATGTCTAATAGATTTTTAAGATGTAACTCCGAGATACTAAGGCAATGTGGTTTGTCAAAAATGTGATTATTATCTGATCTGACTGTACACGTGTAACAAAGGTGTGAAATTGTAACATTAAGTGCTGAAGAAGCAGATAAAATAATATACAGCTGCTCTCAAAGAATAATACAAAGTAAGCTTACAAACAGGTACCTCTGGTGCTGGTTAAAGGGATATTAAACCCCCATTTTTTTTTTATGATTCAGATAAATGATGCAATTTTAAGCAACTTTCAATTTAAACATTTTATTAATTTTTCTTAGTTCTCTTGGTATCTTTATTTGAAAAAGCAGGAATCTAAGATAAGGAGCCGGCCCATTTTTGGTTCAGCAACATTTAGCCACCAATAAGCAAGTGCAACCCAGGTGCTGAACCAAAAAAGGTCCGGCTCTTAAGCTTACATTGCTGGTTTTTAAATAAAGATACAAAGATAAGGAGGGAAAATTGATAATAGGAGTAAATTAGAAAGTTACTTTAAATTTCCGTTCTATCTGAATCATGAAAGTTTAATTTTGACTTCAGTGTCCCTTTAAAGTGTGCCCCTTAGTTTTACACGTTTGAGTGATAGCTGTAATCATACTGAAGAAGAACTGTGATTTTATAATGTTTTTAAGATATTGGATTAGTGGTCTAACAATCTGATTTTAAAATTCTTTACTAAGACGTCAATCTTACAAATAGTCATAAACCCAATATCTTGTTTAAAGGATTACTTTCTGTTATAATTTTTAAGCTAAACAACTAACATATTAAAGTTAATAAACATTAATTAAAACCTACTGACCTATATTTTCTCCAAAACAAAGTTTCATAACGTTCTAAAAGTTATATCTTTTATTCGCCGATGATGTCACGTTATCCTGCCCACTATTTTCAGCACTGCATGTTCAAAATACTTAAACCAATAACTTTGTGTTTAAAGCGCCATTTTGAAACCTAGGTATTGTAAACGGATTGGTACAGAGCAAAGGATACCCACGGAGTGGGTTTGGAAAACAATTAAATTTGCAGACAAGATTTCTGATATACGGTAGAGATATGTTAATGAAATGCTATTGATAAAAAGAGTATTTGGGGTAGTTAGTTAGTAACAGGCATAGAAAATATTTACTTACAGTGGCCCTTTTAAGTCCCTGTATGTGACCTACATTGATACACATACATACACATATACAAATCAACACACCAGGGGGTGTATTATGGCCTAGGCACACAAGGCCCGTGCCTAGGGCGGCAGATTTTGAGGGACGGCACTATTTAACATGGTTCCAGCCGGGACGCACAGCTCAAAACCTAACACTGCCACACACATAGGTATACACCTCTGAGCCCCTCCCAGTCCAACATCTTGTCGTATACTCGTATACCATGTCACTTTAAAACAATATTAACAACTAATAAATAAAAACACTGTGTGAAAGGAACTGTATTATAAGATATACATTAAAAAAATCTGTATTGGTGCCGACCCTTATGAAAATGTATTAAACAAATAATTAAGTCAGACTAAAAGGGAACATAACCCTTTAAAAAAAAAAAAAGGGATTTCTCATCAAGATTTAAGTAAATTTAAAGTGATTTTAAAGTATAACACATTAATGGCCAGTATATAAAATAAATCTTTAAAACAGGGGCACTGTAATGCATTAACATTTTGAAAGGCGCTTCGTTGTATAATATTTACCATTGAGTTATGGTAAACATACCGCTGTTCCTCTGCCCACATCTCATACTTTATTTAGCAGATCGATGACATATTCGGATTCTTCCAATTGTTGTGTGCTGGACGCCAGATGGGTTTTGGGCTTCTCTGTTGAGATTGGAGTTTGCCGCGGTGATTGTGGAGTCTGCATTTTCTTCTTTCTACAGTAAAAAGTGGATTCCGGTAACAAGGAGGTGTTTTATTGCTTCATATAAATAAACTTAATTTGGCCTTTACATTTTTTTTGTTAATTGTTAGCAGGTGATACCCAATTATGGACTCTAATATTGAAGTTGATTTATTTGAAAAATGCTTATTGTGTTTGAAGGCTAAGATAATTCCTCCTGTACAATTTTGCTTTTCATGTCTAAATAAAACTTTAAAGTTTAAAGATGAGATGTCTCTCCCTGAGCCTCCTGTTTCTCAGGATAGCGTTATCCTAGCTACGCCTCAGCTTACCCTCAAGCTTCACATGCAGTGCCCTGTGGTTCCTCTCAACCTCCTTGGGGTGTTTTTTTACCTCAGGATTTTGCTGCGCAGATTACTTCTGCTGTTTCTGCAGCTTTTTCAGCTTTTCCAAAGCTTATCCATGCAGTAAATGTTACTGCATGGATAAGAAGCTTGAGGCTTTTTTTGAAGAAGATGTACATTCATCAGGGATTACCATGGCAAACTATTGCTAGTATTGCTACAGTTGTGGGGGAAGCATCTTATAAGTGCAATGATTTATATAATCTTATCCTAGAATAGACAACTATAGAGGAGATCCAAGACAAGATCAAGGCTCTCAAGCTAGCCAATACCTTTATTTGTGATGCCAACATGCAAGTTCTTAGGTTGGGTGCTAAGATTTCTGGTTTTACTGTTTTCGCTCACAGAGCTCTCTGGTTAAAATCTTGGTCTGCAGATGTTACACCCAAGTCCAAACTTTTATCTCTGTAACACAGATAAAAGGTAGCGCAAAAAATATGCTGGTTTGGGGAAAAAAACAAAAAAAACTAAAGCTGTTAATTAAAATGTTGAATAACCATGTGTTCCTCTTTAAATTAAGTGATAGGATATCTGTCCCTAAAAAAGTGCTAAAAGTGTTTGTGCTAAAATGAAATAGTTTATACTTAAAAAATATTTAATTACTATGTGATAAATCAATATTGTGTGTGAATAAAATAGAGTGTATACTATGGTTTGAACTTGTGTTATTTAAATAGACTAAACATATTACTCTAATCAATTTAAACCTCCTTTAGCAGTCAACCTTACATAGCTTCTGGTGTGTAATATTATGCTAGAAGTTTATAAAACAACTATGTGACTTCTTCAAATTACTAAACCGATACTAACACAATTAGTCTGTTGACTAATATCATTCAAATGCTATAAAAATGTGTATAGAGATTGGTGATTACAGTGCTTTTAAGATTACTTTAACGTAACAAATAAACAAAAGTTACTGATGCAAATATATCCAAGGGCATTAATGGAAACAATATAATGTTCTGTGATAATATTATAAATCTATTTCTGCAAATTCTTTTGGTAAACTGTTATGCATTCCATAACGTAACAAAATGCATTCCATAACGTAACAAATAAACAAAAGTTACTGATGCAAATATATCCAAGGGCATTAATGGAAACAATATAATGTTCTGTGATAATATTATAAATCTATTTCTGCAAATTCTTTTGGTAAACTGTTATGCATTCCATAAAAAAGGAGCTATGAATACAAAAAATATACAGTTTAATATAATAACAATTAGATGATTGACAACAGAGCTCTGTATAAAAATGAATACATTAAATTGATATGAATCCATTATCAATCTTAAATATGTAAAACAAAAAATAGAAGTACAAAAATAATACAATACAAAAATGCAATACTAGGTATATCTCTCTGAAAAATATCTTTAGTAAAAAATATATAAAAAATGGGTAACAAATGTATCACAGCTGAAAAAAGACGACTCCTTGAGTACTGTAATTTATCATAGAACTTTTTATCTGTCATATAAACATGAAGGGGGAGTCAAGGCTAGAAATAAAGTTAGTTGTATGTTAACCTAAGTAACAAAATTAGACTTAGGAAAAAACCTTATATGAAGGAATGAAGCGCAGACCCTTACATTTATATATAAACCTGGGTTAAAGAAAAAAGATGTAGAAACATAATGAGTGACTACACACAAGACAGGGATTTCAGCACTTCAAATTTATTTATCTATGGCTCATTTAGCCTTGCCAAAGTTAACATTTGCTTTTATTCACAGTGCAATCTTGATCATGCATATAAGATACAGGCTGGATGTCTGCTAACAATATAGCCATACAAGTGAACCAAACAAAAAAGTACACAGAGGCGTTATTGCCTTTAAGCCCTAAACATCAGGCATAAAATGTGTGAGCAATTGCTAATATGTTTTATTACCTTGACCAAACAACACCTCCACTAGAGGATGGCTATGCACATATGCACAAATCGGCCATCATAGTGATCCATTAGGATCTATGTTTGCGAAAATACACTACTCCTATATAAAGGAGTGACCACAAGCAATTCATTTTGCAAAGATAACAGGTAAAACAATACATATATATATATATATATATATATATATATATATATATATATATGCAAACACATAGGTAAAGCACTGCTCAATATTGGTAAAATGGACTAAGGGGTACTGCACAACACCTATTTCAGAGGACACCACTATATTGGAATAGTTATAAGTGCCATAAAATTATTAATATGTAGTAGGATCTATGTGCAATCCCCAATTGCGAGTCCCAATGTTACCAAATCATACACAGTGTGGCAATAAAAACAGTTTGTGCAAACAACAGAAGTTTCTCATGGCATATACAAAGTATACGATCTTGCTGGAGTTGCATAAAAGTCTTGTATATATAAGGATATCAAATGTAACAACAATGTCCGTTATGGAGCAATTGAGGTGTTAAACACATTAGGTTTTCCAAAGATAATATTACCATAGGACTGTTACCGTCCGAATGTATGCGCTGTAGGCAAAGTTAATATGCCATAAACCAGGCTTTTAAACGACTATCTCCGTCCCACCATAAAGAGCAACTCCAGTGGAGACATCATTTTAAGCACATGCAGCGATGGAGTGTAGCGTGAAGATCAACATTACGCCAAATTGAAATCCTCCTTGGCAGTTGCAACACTGTAATAGTCCGTTGTTTCTAGGGCAGAGCAACCCGCTCTGTGTACGTCACTGCCGACAGACGTTACACCCCCCACATGACCACAATGTCATTGGGGTTTCCTCAGGGCAAACGGATAGTAGATTGAAGATGCATCTGATTATTTACTGGTCTTGACTCACAACGATTGGTTGACCATTTTAAACTGATATCCAATTATCAAGTTTGCCTTAATACAAGCCTCTCTTAAGGAAAAGTGAAAAATTAGCTTGACAAAAAACAATGTCATTTCTCTACAAAAGTGCTAAATACACTTCATCTAACTTAAAATATGAATATATTATATTACAAATTTCAAAAAAGAAAAGGAAAAGAAAAAGTGTTTTATATAGAATAAACACATAAAAAATTTAAATAATATTTTGAAAGGTTCGAACACTTTGCTATAGAACACAAAGGATGACTTAAATAAAAATTTAGTATACAATAAAGAACAAAAGATACAACTTTCTGGTTCGATGCTAAGTAATGTGAACAGTCATTTTAAATATATACAAGAATACTATCACCTAGATTTAGAGTTTGGCGTTAGCCGTCAAAAGCAGCGTTAAGGGGTCCTAACGCTGCTTTTGGCCGCCCGCTGGTATTTAGAGTCAGGCAGGAAAGGGTCTAACACTCACTTCCCTACCGCGATTCCAGGCTACCGCAGATCCCCTTACGCCAATTGCATATCCTATCTTTTTTTTTCAATGGGATCTGCCTAATGCCGGTCTTTGGAGTCTTTGGAGAAGTGAGCGGTAGACCCTCTACCGACAAGACTCCTACTGCCAAAAAAAGTCAGTAGTTAAGAGCTTTATGGGCTAACGCCGGAATATAAAGCTCTTAACTACTGTGCTACAAAGTACACTAACACCAATAAACTACCTATGTACCCCTAAACCGAAAAACCCCCACATTGCCGCCACTATAATAAATTTTTTTAAACTGTGAATAAATAGGCAATATTAACGCCTAAAAGCCCAATGTGAACTCAGTTGTCCACAGAGGGATAAGCACAATTGTAAATATTATTGACTGCATAAAAGAAATAAAATCAAATCATCAAATGGTTTCTCCCTACATGAGGACTTTTTCAAGATTAAAAATAGCAGTCCAAAGCTTGCTTTTAAAAGTGGCCAAACTTTTTCATTGGTTCCAACAATTAATTGATATTTAAGGTGGTAGTGAAAAGATACTGTGGTAATGGCAATCTTTTAACCTAAAGGTGGTATTGGCAATTAAAAAACATTACATATTTATTTATAAGGAGATTTATTATCTCAAGACAAATAGTCATAAAGTGACTTTGATATGTGCATATCTAAACATGTGTGTATTACATAGTGTTAATATTAGTTAATTCAAAAATGTATATTAACATTACATATTTATTTATAAGGAGATATATTATCTCAAGACAAATAGTTATAAAGTTACATTAGTACGTGCATATCTATACATGTGTATATTACATAGTATTATATCAATATTAGTTAATTCAAGAATGAATATTAAGATTGTGTGGAAAAAATGTATCTAGATCATATACGTAATACAGTTAAGGTTTATCATTCAAAGATGAACAGAGAACAAAAACATATAAAAACGTTGATTTCAATCTAGTAAAAAAGATGAGATATCCATTTCAGAATTTAGACCTGCTGGATACAAAGTAATATATTTATAGATATACTCAGCCTCTTTCAGTAGGAGACATTTATTTATATTTTCTCCCCTACAATTAGTTTTAACTATTTGGATACCCCAGTATTTTAAATCATTAGTTCGCCCATTATGGACCTCTTTAAAATGCTAATATAATCTTGTATCATCTAGCTTTTTTTCTATACAGAGAATATGCTCCATGATACGATCTTTTAGCATTCTTTTCGTCTCTCCAAAATAGTTTAGTTTACAAGTACATTGTAGTATGTAAATCACTCCTTTCGTTGTACATCTAATCAAATCTTTTTATATTAATTCATCCTCTGCATTAGGCAAGGTTAGTGTTAATTTTTTACAGCTGTGTTGGCAGGCTTTGCATGAATAACAGGGATAGAAGCCTGAAATTATTTTTCCATATAGATCTGTATTTATTTTATCTTTCTGTATCTGTGTTTTAAATTCACTTGGTGCCAGCATGGATCTAAAATTCTTAGTTTTTCTAAATATCAATTTTGGTGTTTGTGAGAGTTTATCTCCTATTAGTGGGTCAGCTTTGAGTATGTGCCGGTGTCTTTTCAGGATATTTCTAATAATTTCATGATCATCACTAAACTCAGTGATGAAAGGGACCTCTATTTGTTCTTCTGTTGTAATATTCTTCTGTTTATAGGATAATAGAGATTTTCTATCTGTATTTCTAGCTCTGGTTACTGCTTTGTTAATAGTTTCTTCTTCATAGCCTCTATCCTTTAATTTATCAATGAGGATTAGTGATGTCGCGAACCTAAAATTTTCGGTTCCCGAACCGCGGACTCGAACTTCTGGTATTGTTCGCGAATGCGCGAACCGCGCGAACCGCCATTGAATTCAATAGGCAGGCGAACTTTAAATCCTACAAGGACTCTTTCTGGCCACAATAGTGATGGAAAAGTTGTTTCAAGGGGACTAACACCTGGACTGTTGCATGCTGGAGGGGGATCCCTGGCAAAACTCCCATGGAAAATTACATAGTTGATGCAGAGTCTGCTTTTAAGCCATAATGGGTCTAAATCAACTAACATTCCCAAAGTGGCTGTCTCAAAACATCCCGGACAGAAGATAGATTGATAGTGATAGATAGGATAGATAGATATACATAGATTGATAGTTAGATAGAATCGATAGAAGAGAAATAGATAGATTTGTTAGATATATAATTACCCTAATAAATTCTAATAATCACTAGAAAAATGATTGAAATTATTTTTTTTGGGGGGGGGGAATTAAAAAAAGGTTAAACACATATGAGTCATGGCTCATAGACTAGGGAGGGCAGCAAGTAAACACAGTAGGCTCTCTATGTCAGCAAAACACACAGACCGGATAGAAAATTAGATTTGATTACACTAGCAAACAAATTTAAACTTTTTTTTTTTTATATTAAAATTAAGGTGAAAGAAAAATAGATATGAGTGCTGGGTGGCTGCCTGGCACAGACCAATTAACCAAAAGACTTAAAAAAGAGGTATATTAATGCTGAGTGAGCCTGACAGACACAGGCATGATAGTAAATGTAATTAGATTACACTAGAAAAATATTTTTTTGTGTTTTTTTTTTAAATTAAAAATAATGTTATAAACGGATATTAACACTGCTGGCTGCTGGCTGGCACAGAGCAATGAACCAGAGTATATGCTGTGTGACACTGGCCTGATAGAAAATGAAAAAAAATTACACTAGAAAAATAATTATATTTTTGGGTTAGTTAAATTTAAACTAATGTTGTTAGGGAGATATCAGTGGTGGCAGTAGTCACAGCATATGCTGTGAGCCTTAAACACACAGCTGAAAGCCAGGCAAATGCTAATAAAAAAAAAAAGAAAAGAAAAATGGCACGAAATATAGCCCTAAAAAGGGCTTTTTGGGGTGCTGTGCTTGCAGCAGAGATGAGTGGAGTCCTTCTGGACTGTAAATACACTAGCCTAGCTATGTTTTTCCTATTAATGTCAGGAGCAAAAACACAACACGTCCTCTCATTGAAAAAGCAAGGTCGTTATGAGTCTAAAATGGCGGATTCCGAGTAGCTGGGAGTGTCTGTGAGGGAGTGTCTGATGTTGATTGGCTCTAATGTGTCAGGCGGCTGTGACATAAAGGGTCAAATTTTCCACAATGATGACACATAGGGGCGGATCGAACATCGCCATGTGTTCACCCACAAACGCGAACGCGAACAGCCTATGTTCGCTGTGAACCGTTCGCGGGCGAACAGTTCGGGACATCACTAATGAGGATTTCAATTTGATTTTCAAAATCATTTAATCTTGAACAATTTTTTCATATTCTAAGACTCTGCCCGACAGGAATATTATTCTTCCACTGTTTTAAGTGGCAGCTGTTTGCATGTATGAAACTGTTTGAATCCACCCTTTTAAAGTGGGTTTTGGTCTTGATAATATTATTACATACCATAATTTCTAGGTCCAAAAAAATAATGGAATCTTGGCTATGGTTAAAGGTGAATGCAAGGCTCTGATCGTTGGTATTCATCTGTTTAAACATTTCAAATAGATCAAATTCTGACCCTCTCCATACAATCAGGATATCATCAATATATCTCCTATAGAGCACGAGGTCTGCACCATAGCTATTTTCATGGAAAAAACGTTCTTCCCAATTTCCCATAAAAAGGTTTGCATAGCTAGGTGCAAACCTCGTGCCCATAGCAGTACCATTTTATTCAATTTCACTACAAACTTATTAGTAGGATTTAGATCTATTTTTTTTATAAGTTTTGCTATCACTTAATAATCTTAACGCTGACCCACTAATAGGAGATAAACTCTCACAAACACCAAAATTGATATTTAGAAAAACTAAGAATTTTAGATCCATGCTGGCACCAAGTGAATTTAAAACACAGATACAGAAAGATAAAATAAATAAAGATCTATATGGAAAAATAATCTCAGGCTTCTATCCCTGTTATTCATGCAAAGCCTGCCAACACAGCTGTAAAAAATTAACACTAACCTTGCCTAATGCAGAGGATGAATTAATAATAAAAGATTTGATTAGATGTACAACGAAAGGAGTGATTTACATACTACAATGTACTTGTAAATTATTCTATTTTGGTGAGACGAAAAGAATGCTAAAAGATCGTATCAGGGAGCATATTCTCTGTATAGAAAAAAAGCTAGATGATACAAGATTAAAGAGGTCCATAATGGGCAAACTAATGATTTAAAATACAGGGGTATCCAAATAGTTAAAACTAACTAATATTGATATAATACTATATAATATACACATGTTTAGATATGCACGTACTAATGTAACTTTATAACTATTTGTCTTGAGATAATATATCTCCTTATAAATAAATATGTAATGTTAATATACATTTTTGAATTAACTAATATTAACACTATGTAATATACACATGTTTAGATATGCACATACTAATGTAACTTTATAACTATTTGTCTTGAGATAATATATCTCCTTATAAATAAATATGTAATGTTAATATACATTTTTGAATGAACTAATATTAACACTATGTAATATACACATGTTTAGATATGCACATACTAATGTAACTTTATAACTATTTGTCTTGAGATAATATATCTCCTTATAAATAAATATGTAATGTTAATATACATTTTTGAATTAACTAATATTAACACTATTTAATATACACATGTTTAGATATGCACATATCAAAGTCACTTTATAACTATTTGTCTTGAGATAATAAATCTCCTTATAAATAAATATGTAATGGTTTTTAATTGCCAATACCACCTTTAGGTTAAAAGATTGCCATTACCACAGTATCTTTTCACTACCACCTTAAATATCAATTAATTGTTGGAACCAATGAAAAAGTTTGGCCACTTTTAAAAACAAGCTTTGGACTGCTATTTTTCATCATAAAAAAGCCCTCATGTAGGGAGAAACCCTTATTTCTTTTATGCAGTCAATAATATTTACAATTGTGCTTATGCCTCTGTGGACAACGGAGTTCACATTGGGCTTTTAGGCCTTAATATTGCCTATTTATTTACAGTTTATTATACTGAAAATACTGAAAATCTGCTTGCTCTATATCCGTGCACTGGTGAGTGCCAGAAGAAACATCTGAATTTTTATTCAAGTTCACAAAAGAATATATGCTGTGAGTATCCAGCGTGCCGTTGCACTAAGAGCAGGATACTAGTTCCGATACCTGACAGAAAAAAAACCCTGGAATGTTTGAAAATTGAGACTGTCCAATAGGACCAGAGCAGCTGAGAGACCAGTGACGTGTGGTATAACGGCTGAAAACGTATACACGGATGCCAAACAGAATACACACATAGCTGCGGTTCCTGAACTATAACATCCTCAAGTCAGGTATTTGGTTATAACTTACACGTAAGGACTTTCATTGTCTACATCACTGTGATTTGGATATACAGACTTACAAGTCACGATTATTTGGATTTGAACTGACTGTATTTTTAAGGTGCTAATACGTTTTGCAAAACACTTTTTTCTACCAGTTCCCATCTTATTTTTATTTTTTTAGTGTTGGCAATCCCATATTATATTATTACATTTTTGCATTTAATCAGAGACGTCCATTTTTTTATCACATTGTTGCATATATTTAGTAACATTTATACAACTTTAGATTTGTAACATTTATTACACCTGCTTATATGTTTTGAATCAAGCCTATCTGTATATAAACATTGATTTTACTAGCCTGTGTTGTATATATGATGTTTTCCTCTTTCCTTGTTCCTTAGAACCTTTAGCTTTTTAGCGCTACTAAGCATTTTTCTTAGTTTATAGGTATGAATTGTTTATTAAATTTTAATAAATCATGAATTTTAATGTATTCCAAATATCAATATAATTAATTTATTATTACATTTTTTTGTAGGCGCAATGGATGGAAAGCATGTGTATATTCAAGCCCCACCCAATGCTGGATCCATGTGGTACAACTACAAGGATTCCAACTCCATTGTACTGCTGGCACTTTGTGATGCTAACTACAAATATATAATTGTTGATGTTGGGGCATACGGAAAACAAAGTGATGATGGAGTTTTTTTCTGAAAGTAGTTTTGGGAAGGCAATTATTGCTGAAAATGTTGATTTGCCTCCTGCATGCAAGATACCAGGGACATCCATTGCTGTTCCACCTGTTATTGTTGCTGACAAAGCATCCCCACTACTCAAAAACCTCATGAGGCCGTTCCCTGAAAAAGAAATTAAAGAAGATCAAATCATCTTTAACAGAAGACTATTAAGAGCTAGGCGGATCTCTGAAAATGTGTTTGGCATCTGTTGTGCAAAATGAAGAGCAATTTTGGATTCATTGTACATGCATCCAGATAACACAGAAACTGTAGTAAAAAGCATTTGTGCATTGCACAACTACATCAGAGTAGAGGAAGCTGTAATGGAACCGGAGAGAAGAAGATACTGCCCTCTTAGCTATATGGATATGGAGGAAGCAAATGGAAATATAATATCTGGACAATGGAGGCAAGAAGTGGATGCAGATCGTGTCCATGGATTAAGTAGGCAGGGTGCCAATAAATATAGTAAAGTAGCAGATCAAACAAGAGAAACTTTTGTGAAGTATTTTACATCGAATGAGGGCAAGGCACATTTTGTTGAAATTACACATTTATGGTATAAAAACTTTTAATTTATTTGTTTAATAAAGTGCATTTAGGTAATGCAAAACAGTTTCAAAACTTGAAATTATTTTTATTATATATACATAAATGTTTAACTATTAAAAAATCAATTGCCAATAACTATTTGTTTTTATTTATGTATGATAATGACTGTTGTGTATGGGGGCCCAAACACTGACTCGCATACATAAACAAAAACAAAAAAAAAATAGTTATTGCCAATTGACTTTATTAAAATATATAGACACATTTTTTTACACTATTATAACTGTTAAACATGCTCTAGAACCAGTTAGAAATAATAAATTAAAAGAAAATATACTATACAGGTATATATATATATATATATATATATATATATATATATATATATATATATATATATATATATATATATATATATATATATACTGTAAACTACATTGGCATGTAGTTAATGTAAACTGAATGCAAAAAATATAACAAAACTTTGAATATTATTTTTAAACAAAATGCAAGTAACATTTGTACACATTCTGAACTGGTGCATCAATGTTCTTGTGCATCATCTATTAATTTAATGATTTCAATTTTAACATTTTTAATCTTAATAAAATCAGGTAACAGACTTAATAGAAACAGCCTGTCTGCATCCGACTCCATGGTTGCTTGGTTTGAAGGAACAATAATTGGTGCTTTTAAAGTTTCCAAAACCTTTTCCATAGTGCTTTGCTGAACAGGCTTTCTTTTTCCTGGAACAGCATCTCTTGAAGTTGTAGAAGAATCTAAAAGTACATAAAAATATTTTTGCTGTAAATGCAATATTCTTACCCTGATTATACTGCACTGTAACAATCCTAAATTTTAATTGACCACCAACCTGTCATGTCGGAACTTTGTGAAGCTATTTCTGCCCTGTCGGTGACAACTGGCTTTAACTCAATATAAGTCTCCAAACTTGGGTTTTCCATTATGATGGTTTCAGTCATGTCCTGCACTGTGCCTGATAGCATATAGGTGTCCTCCTGCATTGATGGCTCTGACTGGGAGGTCTGAGGAGTTTCTCTTGATAGAAACTCACTAAAGTTTCCTGTAGTCCTAAAGAAAAAGATAATATGGTTTTAATGTATTTTTCATAAATAATATAATAAACTGAATTTATAATAATTATTAAACTATTTCTATTTATTATATAATAAAATAATTAAACGCAGAAATTAAGATTATAACTTTAATACGCTATAGGAAGTTTTACCTTTTTGGTTTTAAACAAGGATTGAGGAAACTCAGATATTTGCTCACAATCCATGTGGGATCTTCTATTATAACGTCTGCTCCCGATCCACTTTTTTTTATAAATTCAGAGGTATTTGTCTCTCATGGACTTCCACTTGCCAGGACAGGCGGCTTCTGCATAACAAAATAAATAAACAAAAATATTTATTTACTTAATTATGGTAACATTGTTTAACCCCTTAGTGACCAGAGCACTTTTCCATTTTCTGTCCGTTTGGGACCAAGGCTATTTTTACATTTCTGCGGTGTTTGTGTTTAGCTGAAATTTTCCTCTTACTCATTTACTGTACCCACACATATTATATACCATTTTTCTCGCCATTAAATGGACTTTCTAAAAATACCATTATTTTCATCATATCTTCTCATTTACTATAAAAAAAATTATAAAATATGAGGAAAAATGGAAAAAACACACTTTTTCTAACTTTGAACCCCAAAATCTGTTACATATCTACAACCACCAAAAAACACCCATGCTAAATTGTTTCTAAATTTTATCCTGAGTTTAGAAATACCCAATGTTTACATCTTCTTTGCTTTTTTTGTAACTTATAGGGCCATAAATACAAGTAGCACTTTGCTATTTGAAACCATTTTTTTTTCAAAATTAACGCTAGTTACATTAGAACACTAATATCTTTCAGGAATCCCTGAATATCCATTGACATGTATATATATTTTTTTTAGAAGACATCCCAAATTATTGATCTAGGCCCATTTTGGTATATTTCATGCCACCATTTCACCGCCAAATGCGATCAAATACAAAAAATTGTTCACTTTTTCACAAATTTTTTCACAAACTTTCAGTTTCTCACTGAAATTATTTACAAACTGCTTGTGCAATTATGGCATAAATGGTTGTAAATTCTTCTCTGGGATCCCCTTTGTTCAGAAATAGCAGACATATATGGCTTTGGCATTGCTTTTTGGTAATTAGAAGGCCGCTAAATGCCACTGCGCACCACACGTGTATTATGCCCAGCAGTGAAGGGGTTAATTAGGGAGCATGTAAGGAGCTTTTTGGGGTAATTTTAGCTTTAGTGTAGTGTAGTAGACAACCCCAAGTATTGATCTAGGCCCATTTTGGTATATTTCATGCCACCATTTCACCGCCAAATGCGATCAAATTAAAAAAAACGTAAAACAGCTTGTGCAATTATGGCACAAATGGTTGTAAATGCTTCTCTGGGATCCCCTTTGTTCAGAAATAGCAGACATATATGACTTTGGCGTTGCTTTTTGGTAATTAGAATGCTGCTAAATGGTGCTGCGCATCACACGTGTATTATGGCTAGCAGTGAAGGAGTTAATTAGGTAGCTTGTAGGGAGCTTGCAGGGTTAATTTTAGCTTTAGTGTAAAGATCAGCCTCCCACCTGAAACATCAGACCCCCTGATCCCTCCCAAACATCTCTCTTCCCTCCCCTACCCCACAAATGTCCCCGCCATCTTAAGTACTGGCAGAAACTCTGCCAGTACTAAAATAAAAGGTATATTTGGGCTTTTTTGTGCATTTTTTGTTAGCATATTTACATATGCTTCTGTGTAGGGATCCCCCTTAGCCCCCAACCTCACTGATCCCCCACCAAACAGCTCTCTAACCCTCCCCCTCTGACTTAATGTGCGTCATCTTGGGTACTGGCAGCTGTCTGCTCCGCTTCCGATCCCGCCCCCCTCCACCTTACACATCTCACCGATGGCCGCCCACCCGCCTCCCAAGTCGGCTCGCACCCACCAACGATACCGGCCATCGATGTCCGGTGCAGAGAGGGCCACAGAGTGGCTCTCTCTGCATCGGATGGCCAGACAGTGTTATTGCAGGATGCCTCGATATCGAGGCATCGCTGCAATAACCGGAAAGCAGCTGGAAGCGAGCAGGATCGCTTCCAGCTGCTTTCCACACCGAGGACGTGCAGGGTACGTCCTTGGTCGTTAACTGACATCCTTTAGAGGACGTACCCTGCACGTCCTCGGGCGTTAAGGGGTTAAGTTACACTTTTTACAACAAACACTTTTAGGACTATTCTATGAAAGATCTCCATGCAAACAGGAATACTGTACCTGGGATATTTAAAATTTCACTGATTTCTTTCCATGCCATTTGCCGGAAGTTCTGATTTTGATATTCTTTTATTCGCATGTCGTATAGACAAGGTATTTTTTCAAATTCCAAAACAAACAGAATATCTGCATCCCAACCACACTGTTGCGAAAAGGCCATTTTCTATGAAAAATGTTTTTCTATTGAATAAAATAAAGCAGAAAAAAATAAAAAAAATAAAAAAAAAGCCACTGAACACTCAAATTAAAAATTGGAATGGTTTAGGAATACATTTTATATGTATATACCAAATACACAAGCAGGAACTCATGATTAATTATAACATCACCACCCCTTCAACAGCCATCTTACAAATGACTTTTTTTTTAAAATGTAAAAATATTTTTTATCTTTATTTGTATTAATAATACACTTTTTAATTGTTTTCAAGAATTTAAAGGGACACTGAACCCTATTTTTTTCTTTTGTGATTCAGATAGAGCATGTAATTTTTTTTTTAACATAATTTTTATTGGATTTTACAAGTTATACAGCAGATGTGCCAGAGAATCTCAAACACGTAAATCATTATACAATATACAGTGTACATTGTTTTTCTATTCCGTCTTCCCCATCCATTATTTTGTTACGATAGTTACACAGTTAGCATTGGACACTTGCCATTGCATTGATGGAGAAGGAAGAAAAGAAGAGAAAAAGAGAAAGACAAGGGAGAACAAAAAAAGAAAAAAAAAGGAAGAAAGATAAAATACTTAATAAAAATGCTTTCCTGTCTTTGGGAAAAAACAGGGAGAAGGAGGGAGGGAGAGAAAAAAAAAAAAAAAAAAAAAAAAAGGGGGAAGAAGGGGACACCTAAATGATTGATTCCTCTCTCTACCCTCCTCACCAGCTGCCCATCATCACTAAGTCGGTATTCCTAAAGGGGAATATTAAATGCTCCACTTCAGGGGGTGAAAAAATCTTAATGAACTTTGCCCATTTATCAAAAAGACTTCTTATTTCCTTTTCTGGATGAAGTGCTGTGGTTTTCTGTTCAATTAAATATTGCTTCCTAAGATAATTTTTAACTTCAGGAATTGAGGGTATTATCGTTTTTTTCCAGTTTTTAAATAATAAATTTCTGGCCGCAAGAATGGTTGCGTTCACTAATTTAAAGTCTAGGCGGTAATTTGTCTTGTCGACCAGGAAGATGATATGGAGCATTGTTATTTTACAGGGGGTAACTTTCACTGTTTTATTTAACCAATATTCTATTTTGTGCCAAAATTGTGAGATTCTAGGGCAGTCCCATATCATGTGACCCAAATCCGCAGCTTGGAGACTGCATTTAGGGCATTTATTAAAGTTCAAATTATACCATCTGTAACCTCTTTCTGGGGTATAATATATTTGATAGATAAGTTTTAGGTGTGATTCTCTCCAGGTCTCAGCGAGGGTTGTTTCCATTGCTATTTGAATTGACCTAGCTATTTGTGAACCACTAATTATATTAACCTGATTTCCCCATTTCTGCGCTAATCTCGTTAGGTTTTCATCTCCTTTGTAAGAAACGAGAAGATTATACCATGGAGTTATTGAGAACAAACCAGCCTTATTTAGAGATTACCCAGTTGTCCAACATGTCCCACTTCCATTTCCATCTATGTTTATTAATTAGTTGCCAGACATAATGCCTGGTTTGTAGGTACATAAAGAATTCCTGATTCTTAAAGTCAAATTCTGATTTTAATTCTTCAAAGGATTTAATGTTTCCTGAGTCTTGTTTAAGAAACTGTGAGATTTTTATAAGTCCTTGATTATGCCATCGTTGTAGTATCTGGTCTTGTGTTCCCTCCTGGAATTCTGGGTTACCTAGCAAGGTTTGGTATGTTGGTGTTTGAGTATTTACCTGAATATGAGCACCAATTTTTCCCCAGGCTACTAAGATCGTGTGTATAGTCTTTAAACCTTTTATCCGCTTGGGTATTTGATGAAGAGGAATATGTAAAAGTGAGACTGGTGATAGCGGGTTAATCAGACTCTGATCTAATTCATAGTCAGAAAAATGATTTGATCCAGCTATCCAATCTGTCGCTATTCGACCCAGAAAAGCTAAATTGTATAAAAAGAGATCAGGCAGGGCCATTCCACCTTTTGATTTCGGAAACGATAATCTCTTCAGGGAGATTCTAGGTTTCTTAGCTTGCCATAAGAAGTGGCGAAGGGCTGTATTCAACCTTTTGACATCATATATTTTTAAGATAAAGGGTAGATTTTGAAAAAGATATCCTATTTTGGGGAGTAAAATCATTTTGAACAGGGCTATTCGACCTGCAATTGAGAGAGGGAGATTTTGCCAACTCCTCATTTGTTGTATAATTTGCTGTATGATGGGAGTAAAGTTTAGTGTATACCAATCCAAAGGATCTGCTGAGATGTGAACTCCAAGGTATCTGAATGATTTAGTAACTATTTTGAATGGATTATCAGTGAGAGAGTTATTTTTTATCGTTAGCCACAGCAACTCTGATTTGGTTCTGTTCATTTTATAACCCGAGAATAAGCCAAAGGTCTCAATTATATTTACCAGCTTGGGAATATTTTGAGTGGTGTTCGCTAAATACACCAGCAGATCATCCGCGTATAAAGCTACTAAAGCCTTTTTCTTGCCAATTAAAATCCCCTCAATGTTTTGCCTTATTTTTGTAGCAAGGGGCTCTATTGCTAAGTCAAACAATAGAGGGGATAGGGGGCAACCTTGTCTTGTACCTTTTCCTAGTTTAATCTTACCCGATACTTGGCCCTGTATGATCAGATTCGTAGATGCTTGTGTACAGATATTTTTGACTACGTTGAAAAAGTTATTTGACAAGCCAAATTTAGTTAATGTATCGAATAGATAAAGATGATCAACACTATCGAAGGCTTTTTCAGCGTCTATTGCGATTACTGCTGCATCAGGATATGTGGTATGAAAGTTATCCTCGGAGGATTTAAAATGCTCAACTATCGTGAGAAGTTGTCTAATCTTGGCTACTGAACTGCGATTGTTCAAAAACCCGGCTTGGTCTTTATGGATGATCTCGGGTAGACCTTTTTGCAACCTCCTAGCTACAATGGATGTAAATATTTTGTAATCGGAGTTAAGTAACGCGATTGGTCTGTAGGATTCTCTTTTTTGTGGATTCTTCCCAGGTTTTAATATGAAGATAGTATGTGATTCTAGAAAGTTAGGTGGAATTTGGGCATTCTCTTGAAAGAAGAAATTAAACAGGGTTGTGAGATGAGGCGCTATCTCCTCGCTTAGGCTTTTGTAAAACTCGTTGGGAATTGCATCTGGTCCTGGTGATTTTTCCAGTTTTAACCCAGATATTGACTGCAATACTTCTGATTCAGAGATTGGTGCATTTAAACTACTTATAAAGTCCGCCTTGCCTTTTTTGATGGGTAGACCAACCCAAAAGCCTTCTTGCGCAGCTTTGTCCGGTACCGATGGGGCATATATATCTTTATAATATTGAAAAAATGAATCTAAGATTTCCTCTGTTGAGGTTATCAGATTATTTCCGACCTGTAGGCTTTCAATCAAGTTTGATTGTCTAGAATTCTTTACTAGACTTGAGAGCATTTTACCAGCTTTATTCCCATATTTATACAGCTTAGATTGATATTTTAATTCAGATTGTACTGTTTGCGTAGTGAGATAGGTATCGCGTTCCTTTTTTACTCTGATATATTTGTTCCAGTTACCTTTGCTGGAGATGCTCAAATAAGTATTGTATGCGTTAATGACTGAAGCTAAAAGTTGACTTTCTTTTTGTTTAGATTCTTGAATTGATTTAGCTGTGTATGCTATGATTTCTCCCCTTAAGACCGCTTTCGCTGTCTCCCATAGGATCGCAGGGTTAGATACTGAACCTTCGTTTAATCTGAAAAATTCCTGTAATCTAGATTTTAGCCAATCTCTAAATTTTATATTGTTACTTAAATATTTGGGGTAAAAAAAACGTGAGGCTACTGAGTGTTTCCTATGGGTTGGAATATCCAAAGCTATTGGAGCGTGGTCCGATATGCAAATTTCTGCAATAGTGGCTTTTGAGCCTGCTTGGACACACTGATCATTTATTAATATGAGGTCTATTCTAGAGAGGCTTTTAGTGGCCCTTGAATGACAGGTAAATGCCTTAGTGTAAGGATTCTGTGTCCTCCAGATATCTCTTACTGCTAGCATGAGATATACATTTTTGAATAATTTCATTTCAAGGTTGTCTTTTTTTGTTTTTCTAAGTTTTCCTTTATATCTGTATCTATCCGAAGAGAAACATGGGGCCATATTGAAGTAGCCTGCTAAGATTAATTGACCCTCGCTAACCTGGAGAAGTTGAGCTTGGAGCGTGTCCCAGAAGTGATAATCAATAATGTTCGGAGCATAGAGATTACAGATGGTATATATCGAGCCCTGGGATTTTATTTTTATGATCACATATCTACTATGCGGGTCGATTATGGTAAGCAATTTTTCATATATTAACCTCTTCCCCAGAAGAATCGCAACTCCTTTTTTTCTATCAGGTGATGGCGCAGCTATTACCTCAGCAATCCAGGAGTTCTTTAATTTTGTGGATTCCTCTGTGTTTAAGTGCGTCTCCTGTAGAAGTGCTATGGTAGTATTTAATTTCTGTAAATGAGATAAAATAGTTTTTCGTTTGATCGGGGCAGTTATGCCCCCTATATTCCATGATGTGATTCTTATCATGTACTTCCTATACTAATATGGGGAAGTAACCTTAACATTTGAGAGAGGGATAAGTTGTTCTAGGTATAAATGAGGTTTGAGGAGGAGGGAGAGAGGGGAGGAGAGAGAAAAAAAAAAGGGGGGGGGGGAAGAAAGAAAGGGGAAAGACAGAAAAGAAGACTTTAATTGTAAGTCAATATATAGGGAGTAACACAACATTTTTAATTCTAGAATAAATGGATCAATCTTCCCTCTCTTGAGCTGTTTGAGCTCTCTCCACGGCCCTTCACGCTAGGCTCCGCCCCCTTCACGGGCTTTCACGTTAGGCCCCGCCCCCTTCACAATCGGCCCCGCCCACTTCTGCTCGGCGCAGTCGGCAGAACAGGTAGGGACTTAGGCCAGTGTGTTTGTCCGCGTGCTGTCTCTACTGCGCATGACAGCTTCGGACAAACACACTTGGCCTTTTATAGTATAGGATAATATATATATATATATATATATATATATATATATATATATATACTGTAAACTACATTGGCATGTAGTTAATGTAAACTGAATGCAAAAAATATAACAAAACTTTGAATATTATTTTTAAACAAAATGCAAGTAACATTTGTACACATTCAGAACTGGTGCATCAATGTTCTTGTGCATCATCTATTAATTTAATGATTTCAATTTTAACATTTTTAATCTTAATAAAATCAAGTAACAGACTTAATAGAAACAGCCTGTCTGCATCCGACTCCATGGTTGCTTGGTTTGAAGGAACAATAATTGGTGCTTTTAAAGCTTCCAAAACCTTTTCCATAGTGCTTTGCTGAACAGGCTTTCTTTTTCCTGGAACAGCATCTCTTGAAGTTGTAGAAGAATCTAAAAGTACATAAAAATATTTTTGCTGTAAATGCAATATTCTTACCCTGATTATACTGCACTGTAACAATCCTAAATTTTAATTGACCACCAACCTGTCATGTCGGAACTCTGTGAAGCTATTTCTGCCCTGTCGGTGACAACTGGCTTTAACTCAATATAAGTCTCCAAACTTGGGTTTTCCATTATGATGGTTTCAGTCATGTCCTGCACTGTGCCTGATAGCATATAGGTGTCCTCCTGCATTGATGGCTCTGACTGGGAGGTCTGAGGAGTTTCTCTTGATAGAAACTCACTAAAGTTTCCTGTAGTCCTAAAGAAAAAGATAATATGGTTTTAATGTATTTTTCATAAATAATATAATAAACTGAATTTATAATAATTATTAAGCTATTTCTATTTATTATATAATAAAATAATTAAACGCAGAAATTAAGATTATAACTTTAATACGCTATAGGAAGTTTTACCTTTTTGGTTTTAAACAAGGATTGAGGAAACTCAGATATTTGCTCACAATCCATGTGGGATCTTCTATTATAACGTCTGCTCCCGATCCACTTTTTTTATAAATTCAGAGGTATTTGTCTCTCATGGACTTCCACTTGCCAGGACAGGCGGCTTCTGCATAACAAAATAAATAAACAAAAATATTTATTTACTTAATTATGGTAACATTGTTTAAGTTACACTTTTTACAACAAACACTTTTAGGACTATTCTATGAAAGATCTCCATGCAAACAGGAATACTGTACCTGGGATATTTAAAATTTCACTGATTTCTTTCCATGCCATTTGCCGGAAGTTCTGATTTCGATATTCTTTTATTCGCATGTCGTATAGACAAGGTATTTTTTCAACTTCCAAAACAAACAGAATATCTGCATCCCAACCACACTGTTGCGAAAAGGACATTTTCTATGAAAAATGTTTTTCTATTGAATAAAATAAAGCAGAAAAAAAACAAATAAAATAAAAAAAAGCCACTGAACACTCAAATTAAAAATTGGAATGGTTTAGGAATACATTTTATATGTATATACCAAATACACAAGCAGGAACTCATGATTAATTATAACATCACCACCCCTTCAAAAGCCATCTTACAAATGACTTTTTTTTTTTTTTTAAATGAAAAAATATTTTTTATCTTTATTTGTATTAATAATACACTTTTTAATTGTTTACAAGAATTTAAAGGGACACTGAACCCTAATTTTTTCTTTTGTGATTCAGATAGAGCATGTAATTTTAAGCAACTTTCTAATTTACTCCTATTATCAAATTTTCTTCATTCTCTTGGTATGTTTATTTGAAAAGCAAGAATGCAAGTTTAGATGCCGGCCCATTTTTGGTGAACAACCTGGGTTGTCCTTGCTGATTGGACTCCACCAATAAACAAGTGCTATCCATGGTTCTGAACCAACAATTTGATGTCTCCTTAGCATAGATGCCTTCTTTTTCAAATAAAGATAGCAAGAGAACAAAGAAAAATTGAAAAAATAAGTAAATTAGAAAGTTGCTTAAAATTGCATGCTCTATCTGAATCATGAAAGAAAAAATTTGGGTTCAGTGTCCCTTTAAATAATTTTAAACTTTAAGTCAATAAAATAAATTAATCACACTTTTATTGAAAATTCCAAAACACATCCATGTCCACTCACATGAACCCAATTGGCAGTCCTGATTTTATTTTAAAATTTACCGCTGTTATGCCGTTCTATTCCATGGAAATGGCACTGGGCTTTAGCGCTGTTAGGACAAAATACAACATCATAGCCGTTGGATGTCCTGAAGCCAACTGCGCTTCCTGGCTAAAAATCAAGTCTGTCAAAACTACTGAAATAAGGGGCCAGTTTGCAGATGCTTAGAAACAAGGTAATCGCAGAGAAAAAAAAGTATATTAATATAACTGAAAAATAAAGTCAAGCCCAAAAACAACTTTTATGATTCAGATAGGGCATCTAATTTTAAATAACTTTCCAATTTACGTTTATCACCAATTTTGCTTTGTTCTCTTGGTTTTCTTAGCTGAAAGCTCAACCTAGGAGGTTCATATGCTAATTTCTTAGACCTTAAAGGCCGCCTCTAATCTGAATGCATTTTGACTGTTTTTCATCACTAGATGGCATTAGTTCATGTGTTTCATATAGATAACATTGAGCTCATGCACGTGAAGTTACCTATTAGTGAACACTGATTGGCTAAAAATCAAGTCTGTCAAAACTACTGAAATAAGGGGCCAGTTTGCAGATGCTTAGAAACAAGGTAATCGCAGAGGAAAAAAAGTATATTAATATAACTGAAAAATAAAATGACCTTGGTCACCAGAGGGCGCTAAATACATACAAAAAGATATACACAATGTTTATATTCTACACATAACATTTAGACTATGTGTCTAATTGAGCAAACATATGTGTCTAAAACAAATTAGTAATGAAATGAAATGGAAAGGGGAACCTCATTAATAGATGATATGATCAGCTTCAGTGTGGAAAGTCCAATAGTCTCATTGACCAATGTTCTGATATAAACTTGCAATTCAAGCGGTCCCCGAAAATGTTCACCACAGGAGTTTCATCTCATCCGGCTGCACTCTCAAAACTGTTCCCGGTGGGGAATTAGAACTTATGTGAAAATGGACAAAGAGAGGCGCACAAATGTGTGTATCGATAGGGACAATGTAAGCACAAGCTACTGGTATTTTGTACGCAGGGTACTCACAATTTGTCAGAGCACACCAGTGTGCTTGTGGAAGCAGGCTGGCAATCAGAGCTGACCAGCTGGCTCTCTCTGCTATACAGCTCTCCTCCAGAAGGTAAAGTGACTGGTAGTGGCTTGCTTATATAAATTCTCCAGGCTCAAGTTTTACGTAAAAGACTAAAAACTTTTATTGCATATTTAACACAAATCGGCCTAAGAACATCAAATAGTTTAACAAGCAAGGTAATTGCACAGGTAAAAATTGCTACGCGTTTCTCGGCTCTCCTGGCCGTTTCATCAGGCATGCTAAACATATTTAAAACCGGCTTTTTATTGCCGCCACTACCAGACAATTCAGAGACACACCCCTACTCTGGGTGTGTGTTAGTTGACCAATCACATTGCTATATTTCAGAGGAGTATGTACACACCCCCATTAAATACAGCAACCGATAAAGGTTAAAATCTTGCACAGCATAGAATAATATTGCTAAGAAACGATCAAACAAAACCTGTATGACTAACCAACTATTGTATAAACAATCCTAAAAAGAGGCAGAGTCTACAACCTCGTTGAGACCATTTGTAAATAAAGAACCAAATCTATAAATCCAAAAGGTCTCCCTTTGGCACAGTTTGGTAAACCTGTTGTATCTATTGGATCCAGGGATACTTTCAAGTGGTGTGATAGTGAAGGGGCAATTTTCTCCATTGTGTTCGTGGATGTAATGTCTGGATACACTATGTTTCATCGATTTATTCTTTATATTTCGATTGTGCTCGCTCCATCTGATGCGAACATTTCGTATTGTGCGCCCCAAATACTGTAGCCCACATTTACATGATAACACATATATCACGTATGAAGAGCTGCATGTCAGATAATCCTCAATGGGAAAAATTTCCCCAGTGGTGTGTGACTTGATGGTTTGAATACGGTGTGTTATGTGTTTACACATATGGCATCTAGTTTTGCCACACTTGTAAACACCCTTTTGACCAGTTGGATTTCTTTGTGTTCCACTTCTAATAGATTTCTTGGAGATGACTACTTTACTAGGAGCCAAGAACTGTTTCATTGTGGACGCTCTCTTATAAATAATATTGGGTGTACATTCTTTATCTTTTAGTAAAATAGGCCAGTGCTTTTGTAGCACTCTTTTGATGGATTTAGTGTTTGAGTTATATTGAGTTACAAAACAAGGTTGTTTGAATTTGTTTGTAGGGTCTTTACTGTTTTCAGTTTTCTTCTTGGTTTGGAGAATGGTGGACCTATCTAATCTGCATGCTTTCTCATACCCACTCATGATAATTTCCCTAGGGTAGCCTTTTTCCTCAAATCTTTGAATTAGAATATAAGATTGTTCATGAAATTTCTCTGTTGAACTACAATTCCTCCTAATCCTACAGAATTGACTGTACGGTATGTTATGTTTCCATTGATGGTGATGATTGAAATTATTATGAGTGGGTACGAGAAAGCATGCAGATTAGATAGGTCCACCATTCTCCAAATCAAGAAGAAAACTGAAAACAGTAAAGACCCTACAAACAACCTTGTTTTGTAACTCAATATAACTCAAACACTAAATCCATCAAAAGAGTGCTACAAAAGCACTGGCCTATTTTACTAAAAAATCCTATTCTAAAGAATAATTTAGAATGTACACCCAATATTATCTGTAAGAGAGCGCCCACAATCAAACAGTTCTTGGCTCCTAGTAAAGTAGTCATGTAAATGTGGGCTGCAGTATTTGGTGCGCACAATACGAAATGTTCGCACCAGATGGAGCGAGCACAGTCGAAATATAAAGAATAAATCGATGAAACATAGTGTATCCAAACATTACATGCACAAACACAACGGAGAAAATTGCCCCTTCACTATCACACCACTTGAAAGTATCCCTGGATCCAATAGATACAACAGGTTTACCAAACTGCGCCAAAGGGAGACCTTTTGGATTTATAGATTTGGTTCTTTATTTCCAAATGGTCTCAACGAGGTTGTAGACTCTGCCTCTTTTTAGGATTGCTTATACAATAGTTGGTTAGTCATACAGGTTTTGTTTGATCGTTTCTTAGCAATATTATTCTTTGCTGTGCAAGATTTTAACCATTATCGGTTGCTGTATTTATACATAACCATCAGTTATTGTCCCACTGATGAGTAGTGAATATTCCTATTATGTATTTGATTTAGTATTGATATCATCTAACAGATTATAATCATGCCTTATTATTGTTAAATATTTACATATATATATTCACATATTTGTGCAACCTTTTTTGTATATGTACGCATCTCGGTTGGATTTTGTAGTTAATCCTAATATGAGGTATACCGAAGTACAGAGAATAAGGGTGCTCAATATGGATGCATTCGTTTCTTATCACATTTTTTAGTTTTAACTTATACACACATTAATGATTAGGGTCACGCTATAATTCTAAGTTACATTCCCACACCATTTAGTAAACAATACACATTTCTTTTTATATATAAAAGGCTGTTTTTGTCACATAGTCCATATAGGACTATCTATCCTTACCTTCACGGACCCGTTTCGGGGTCCTATTTAATATATCACAATGGAAGTCTCCATGTAGAGGGAGAAATCTTTATTATATTAATATTTAATTATACGACACTCATCTTAACAATTATATGCACATTCACATATCGTTATTCATTTTGTTATTATATTTACCCAGTATCACTACAAATATCGGTTATTACTAATATAAATATCTTTATACCTTTATATTTTATTAATTAGGCACCTGTATATTTAGCCGAGTGTCAAATTCTTATAACTATGTAAATACAACACTCATAGACATTACAGATAGAGCTGATGATTTCATGTCACAGTGCATCTCACTTAACAAGTACACGCACTTATCACTGTCATGTTACCTATATGGGCCCCATCACAATATGGAGATATATATATTTTTTCCCCTATATCGTCATACGCCAAGGTCATATCCGATTTTCACATAGGTTGAGTACCTCTTTTTATTCCACATTTCTATGAACACATAGTGCACTTAGGTTTATAGGTCAGATCACCATATGGTTGTTTATGCTCACTTATGTTCGGGGGTGATGGCCGGTCTCGTCGGTCAATTTTGCCATTAGTAACGGAACTATTAGGCACCCGAGCCTGTACAACCCTCGATTAAACACGAGAACGCCACTGGTCTAGATAGCAGTTTGCCATCATAATGTATAATATACGTGTTAATGGGGGTGTGTACATACTCCTCTGAAATATAGCAATGTGATTGGTCAACTAACACACACCCAGAGTAGGGGTGTGTCTCTGAATTGTCTGGTTGTGGCGGCAATAAAAAGCGGGTTTTAAATATGTTTAGTATGCCTGATGAAACGGCCAGGAGAGCCGAGAAACGCATAGCAATTTTTACCTGTGCAATTACCTTGCTTGTTAAACTATTTGATGTTCTTAGGCTGATTTGTATTAAATATGCAATAAAAGTTTTTAGTCTTTTACGTAAAACTTGAGCCTGGAGAATTTATACAAGCAAGCCACTACCAGTCACTTTACCTTCTGGAGGAGAGCTGTATACCGGAGAGAGCCAGCTGGTCAGCTCTGATTGCCAGCCTGCTTCCACAAGCACACTGGTGTGCTCTGACAAATTGTGAGTACCCTGCGTACAAAATACCAGTAGCTTGTGCTTACATTGTCCCTATCGATACACACATTTGTGCGCCTCTCTTTGTCCATTTTAACATATTAATATAACTGTGTTGGTTATGCAAAACTGGGGAATGGGTAATACAGGGATAATCTATGTTTTTAAACAACAACAAAAACTGGTGTTGACTGCCCCTTTAAATAAAATCAGGACTGTTGGTAGCTATATAGTGCACAGTGTAATTTATTTTCTTTTATTTCTTCATTCTGTAACAGCTCTGATATCACTGGTCATGTATGGTGCCAGAATACAGAATTAAAAATTACACTGTGCTATATATAGCTACCAACAGTCCTGATGTTATTTAAAACACATCCTTATGTTGGGTAAATTTATAAACTATGAGAACTATAGGTGCTATGTATAATCTATATTATCTGAGAATGGTTCAAGTTCCATTCTATTTTTATATAGATTATACTGTATATAGCACCTTTAGTTACCAAGGACTTTATTAACCCCTTAAGGACCAAGGACGTATAGGGTATGTCCTACAAAAAATGTCAGTTAGCGACCAAGGACGTACCCTGTACATCCTCAAGGGTTTCAAGCAGTGGAAGCGATCCTGATCGCTTCCAACTGCTTTCAAGGGGTTGCAGTGATGCCTTGGTATTGAGGCATCACAGTAATCCCTTTTTATATCCACAGATGCAGATAGAGACAATCTGTGGCCCTCTCTGCACCTGGCATTGATGGTGCCAATCGTTGGTGGGTGGGAGCAGCAGCAGAGAGGTGGGTGGGTGGCCCATCAATGTACCAGCATCCTGTTCCAGTGTCTCACATATGCGCCTCACTAGACGGAAGCACCCAGGGGGACGGGTGGGTGCGGAAAAATCAAGATCTTTGCGTACATTTTTTTGCATGAAGCCGATGGTGGGGACATCCTCAATGTTGTGTAAGGGATCTGGGAGGGGGAGGGAGGTAGGATATTGAGGGGGGGCAGCTACACTACAGAAATATATTATTATATTAAGAATAAAAAATTCACACATTTTTTGGGGGCAAACTGGGTACTGTCAGAAAGCTGCCAGTACCCAAGATGATGGTAAATAGGTAGAGAGGGTTGGGTTTAGAGAGCTGTATGGGGGGGGGATCAGAATCAATTTAAGAAAAAAAATAATTAAAAATTATTTTTATTTTAGTATTGGCAGACTTACTGCCAGTACTTAAAGGGACACTGTACTCAAAATTTTTCTTTTGTGATTCAGATTGAGCATGACATTTTAAGCAACTTTCTAATTTACTTCTATTATCAAATTTTCTTCATTCTCTTGGTATCTTTATTTGAAATGCAAGAATGTAAGTTTAGATGCCGGCCCATTTTTTGTGAACAACCTGGGTTGTCCTCGCTGATTGGTGGATAAATTCATCCACCAATCAAAAACTGCTGTCCAGAGTACTGAACCCAAAAAAAGCTTAGATGCCTTCTTTTTCAAATAAAGATAGCAAGAGAACAAAGAAAAATGGATAATAGGAGTAAATTAGAAAGTTGCTTAAAATTTCATGCTCAATTTGAATCACAAAAGAAAAAATTTGAGTACAGTGTCCCTTTAAGTACTTAAGATGGCGGTGAAAATTGTGAGGTGGGGGAGGGAAGAGAGCTGTTTGAGGGGGGTCAGGAGGGTTCAGGGGGTGGGATGTGTCAGATGGGAGGCTGATCTCTACAATAAAGCTAAAATTAACCCTAGAAGCTGCCTAATTAACCACTTCACTGTTGGGCATAATACAAGTGTGGTGTGCAGCGGCATTCAGCAGCCTTCTAATTACCAAAAAGCAACACCAAAGCCATATATGTCTGCTATTTCTGAACAAAGGGGATCCTAGAGAAGCATTTACAACCATTTGTGCCATAATTGCACAAGCTGTTTGTAAATAATTTCAGTGAGAAACCTAAAATTGTGAAAAATGAAACAATTTTTTTATTTGATCACATTTGGCGGTAAAATTGTGACATGAAATATACCAAAATGAGCCTAGATCAATACTTTGGGTTGTCTACTAAAACAAAAAATATTTATGTGAGGGGTTATTCAGGAATTCCTGACAGATATCAGTGTTACAATGTAACTATTGTTAATTTTGAAAAACAAATGTTTTGGAAATAGCAAAGGGCTACTTGTATTTATTGCCCTATAACTTACAAAAAAAGCAAAGAACATGTAAACATTGGGTTTTTCTAAACTCAGGACAAAATTTAGAAACTATTTAGCATGGGTGTTTTGGTGGTTGTAGATGTGTAACAGATTTTGGGGGTCAAAGTTAGAAAAAGTGTGTTTTTTTCCTCATATTTTATAAAAAAAAATATACCCCTAGATTTAGAGTTCTGCAGCCAAAGGGGTGCGTTAGCTACGCGTGCTTTTTCCCCCCGCACCTTTTAAATACCGCGGGTATTTAGAGTTCACAGAAGGGCTGCGTTAGGCTCCAAAAAGGGAGCGTATAGCATAATTTACCACCACTGCAACTCTAAATACCAGCGGTGCTTACGGACGCGGCCAGCTTCAAGAATATGCTTGTGCATGATTCCCCCATAGGAAACAATGGGGCCGTTGAGCTGAAAAAAACCTAACACCTGCAAAAAAGCAGCGTTCAGCTCCTAACGCAGCCCCATTGTTTCCTATGGGGAAACACTCTCTAAGTCTGCACCTAACACCCTAACATGTACCCCGAGTCTAAACACCCCTAGCCTTACACTTATTAACCCCTAATCTGCCGCCCTCGCTATCGCTGACCCCTGCATATTATTATTAACCCCTAATCTGCCGCTCCGTATACTGCCGCAACCTACGTTATCCCTATGTACCCCTAATCTGCTGCCCCTAACATCGCCGACCCCTATATTATATTTATTACCCCCTAATCTGCCGTCCCCAACGTCGCCGCCACATACCTACAATTATTAACCCCTAATCTCCCGACCGGACCTCACCGCTACTATAATAAATTTATTAACCCCTAAAGCTAAGTCTAACCCTAATCCTAACACCCCCCTAAATTAAATATAATTTTTATCTAACGAAATAAATTATTTCTTATTAAATAAATTATTCCTATTTAAAGCTAAATACTTACATGTAAAATAAACCCTAATATAGCTACAATATAAATAATAATTATATTGTAGCTATTTTAGGATTAATATTTATTTTACAGGCAACTTTGTATTTATTTTAACCAGGTACAATAGCTATTAAATAGTTAATAACTAATTTATAGCTACCTAGTTAAAATAATTACAAAAGTACCTGTAAAATAAATCCTAACCTAAGTTACAATTAAACCTAACACTACAGTATCAATAAATAAATGTAATAAACTACCTACAATTATCTACAATTAAACCTAACACTACACTATCAATAAATTAATTACATACAAATACCTACAAAAAATAAAAAAGAACTAAGTTACAAAAAATAAAAAAATAATTTACAAACATTATAAAAATATTACGGGGGGGGCGGGTCCAGACACCGACCAAGATGGCTGCTTTTTAATTTCGGCTGAGTTCAGGAGCAGTTAGATCCGCTGTCTATCACTCCTCTGACCAACAACCCAAATCCTACCTTACTGCTGATTCATAGAATATCGCCTAAGGAACAGATTCATATGTTTTATTTGTTTGTCACACTTAGAACTTTAGCCTAGCAGACCGGAATAAATGGGGTACGCAGCGGAGGCCTAGTCACCGGCCTGAACCCTCATTTACCCCCCCTGACATTTCAGGTAAAAACAGCTATAAGCGCTGTCATTAATTTCTGGAACACAGAGACATTATCTATTTAATTATACCCTACGGAGAACAATACTGCGCAAGTCTGCCATGGAAGGGATATATCATGCGATACAGGCCATGCTGACAGACTTTGAGATACAGATGCACAATGTTATAGTGGATGCACTGAGACCATTGAACCAGGGAACACCTGACTATGCCTTGAGTCGCCAGGATTCTGGAGATGATCGCAATACGAAGACAGTCTTCTGCTGGCAAGATCCAGAGAGAGACAATATCATGGAGGCGCAGGAGACTAGCCATTATAAAATTGAGCTATTGTCTACACATCCACCTTCAACTATCAAGCCAGCATATACTCCGGACTCCCCAGCGACTCAGAAGGAGATACAGAGAGAGACATGTGCTGCGTGGGGAGTGCAGGAGGCACAGAATACAGGAGAGTCCATACTGACCGGACCCATGAATATCTCTTATAACGACCAGATCTTACCTTTTACTAAATGTGGAACAGCCGGCTGCCTCCTAGTGATCATAAAGATTAAAGAAAGTGGGGAGATCCTCAGGCAAGTCTGGATGGCAGATGAGGCTGAAGATCAGAAGCGTTGGAGGTCAGGGGGAGACTATCATGGCCGTCACTTATCCCCGGTGCAGCAGACCAAGTTCCCGCATATATCGGCATTGGTGAAAGCTGGAATTGGGTAAGACCCTAAGCAAACTCAGGGCCATTTCCTTGTGGGAGAAATTTCTAGCTGGTACTAAGGGAAGGCCCCCTTGGATACAACCTCAGCGGCCAAATGATTGATGAAGACTTTTCAGTCTGTTAATACTGTTTAACGTTTTCTGTTCCACAGTTGGAGAAGTTGCAAAGTTTTCTTATGCTTTTTAGTCCTATCGAACTCAGTTATGGTACTAAAGTGACTCATGTGGGATATTTGCAAATATATTAAATGCTCAGTTGCTAAGCTATATAAGTGTACATAAGTGTAGTGCTTGCATGTCTAGAGCCAGTCAAATTGTTTATCAAACGATATACCCATCATTAAATGCAATATCTATCCTGTATCATCTCAGTTATAGATAATGTATAGCTTTGTATTAGCTCTCTGCTCCTACAAGTTCCAGTAATTATGCTACCGTAACCCATAGGGGACACTTACAACTATGCACAAAGCTTACCTGACTATTTTGACAAGAGCATATGTTATTCAAGCTCTGACTTAGATATGCTGAAATATATACCCAAATATATTATTGTCCATTTCATATAAATGCTATTAAGCTCCCTCTAGCATCTTGCTTATTGTATAACAGCCCCCTGTAGTTGATAGTAGTATTTCACAAAAAGAATGTATAATATATGCTGTGCTCTAATAGTGTTTTGAGAGTCCAAAAATGACCCAAATATTAAATTTTCTTCTATTATGTTTTATGTTAAATTCACTGGAGGTCCAAAAAATGGCCTGGCTTGTTTTCAAGAGGTAAAAAAATGAGGTTGGGACTTTGTTTTTGTTTTGTAATATCCCATAGGTACTTCCTAGACAGTTAAATATATAGCCATACTTCACCTCTCTTGAGCCCAGGAGATTCATATACTTATTTGCCCATTTACTGTCTTGGCTTACATTGAATGTACACTTGTTTTACTTGTATCAAGATACCTGTCTGTTTACTTTTCAATTCCTCAATAAAACTATATTTTTGAAAAAAAAAAAATATATTACAACAATTTTAAGCTAATTACACCTACTCTAAGCCCCCTAATAAAATAACAAAGCCCCCCAAAATAAAAAAATGCCCAACCCTATTCTAAAATAAAAATTGAAAAGCTCTTTTACCTTACCAGCCCTTAAAAGGGCCTATTGCGGGGCATGCCCCAAAGAATTCTGCTCTTTTGCCTGTAAAAAAAAACATACAATACCCCCCCAACATTACAACCCACCACCCACATACCCCTAATCTAAACCAAACCCCCCTTAAATAAACCTAACACTAAGCCCCTGAAGATCTCCCTACCTTGTCTTCACTAGAAGAGGGTCCGAAGTCTTCATCCAATCCGGGCTATGTCTTCATCCAAGCCCAAGCGGGGGCTGAAGAGGTCCATCATCCGGCTGAAGTCTTGATCCAAGCGGGGGCTGAAGAGGTCCATCATCCGGCTGAAGTATTGATCCAAGCAGGGGCTGAAGAGGTCCATCATCCGGCTGAAGTCTTCATCCAAGCGGGGGCTGAAGAGGTCCATCATCCGGCTGAAGTCTTCTATCAAGTGGCATCTTCAATCTTCTTTCTTCCGGCTCCATCTTCATCCCGCTGATGCGGAACATCCATCCTGGCCGATGACATCCCGACGAATGACGGTTCCTTTAAGGGACGTCATCCAAGATGGCGTCCCTCGAATTCCGATTGGCTGATAGGATTCTATCAGCCAATCGGAATTAAGGTAGGAACATTCTGATTGGCTGATAGAATCAGCCAATCAGATTCAAGTTCAATCCGATTGGCTGATCCAATCAGCCAATCAGATTGAGCTCGCATTCTATTGGCTGATCAGCCAATAGAATGCGAGCTCAATCTGATTGGCTGATTGGATCAGCCAATCGGATTGATCTTGATTCTGATTGGCTGATTCCATCAGCCAATCAGAATATTCCTACCTTAATTCCGATTGGCTGATAGAATCCTATCAGCCAATCGGAATTCGAGGGACGCCATCTTGGATGACGTCCCTTAAAGGAACCGTCATTCTTCAGTTGGACGTCGCCGGATGAAAATGGGTCCGTGGTGGAGGTCTTCAGGATGGAGCCGGTCCTCATCTGATGAAGATAGAAGATGCCGCTTGGAAGATGATGGTTGCCGGTCCGGATCTACTCTTCTTCCCGGATAGGATGAAGACTTTGGACCCTCTTCTGGACTTCTTCAGTGGATGTTTAGCCCCCGCTTGGGTTGGATGAAGATATCGGAGCCAGGACGGATCGGTGTGATACCCGGTGAGGTGAAGACAAGGTAGGATGATCTTCAGGGGCTTAGTGTTAGGTTTATTTAAGGGGGGTTTGGGTTAGATTAGGGGTATGTGGGTGGTGGGTTGTAATGTTGGGGGGGGTATTGTATGTTTTTTTTACAGGCAAAAGAGCTGAACTTCTTGGGGCATGCCCCGCAAAGGGCCCTGTTCAGGGCTGGTAAGGTAAAAGAGCTTTGAACTTTAGTAATTTAGAATAGGGTAGGGCATTTTTTAATTTTAGGGGGCTTTGTTATTTTATTAGGGGGCTTAGAGTAGGTGTAATTAGTTTAAAATTGTTGTAAGATTTTTCTTATGTTTGTAAATATTTGTTTTTTGTAACTTAGTTCTTTTTTATTTTTTGTACTTTAGTTAATTTATTTCATTGTAGTTATTTGTAGGTATTGTATTTAATTTATTTATTGATAGTGTAGTGTTAGGTTTAATTGTAACTTAGGTTAGGATTTATTTTACAGGTAAATTTGTAATTATTTTAACTATTTTAGCTATTAAATAGTTCTTAACTATTTAAGAGCTATTGTACCTGGTTAAAATAAATACAAAGTTACCTGTAAAATAAATATTAATCCTAAAATAGCTATAATATAATTATAATTTATGTTGTAGCTATATTAAGATTTATTTTACAGGTAAGTATTTAGCTTTAAATAGGAATAATTTATTTAATAAGAGTTAATTAATTTAGTTAGATTAAAATTATATTTAACTTAGGCGGGTGTTAGTGTTAGGGTTAGACTTAGCTTTAGGGGTTAATACATTTATTAGAATAGCGGCGAGATTCGGTCGGCAGATTAGGGGTTAATAATTGAAGTTAGGTGTCAGCGATGTTAGGGAGGGCAGGTTAGGGGTTAATAAATATAATATAGGGGTCGGCAGTGTTAGGGGCAGCAGATTAGGGGTACATAGCTATAATGTAGCTGGCGGCTCTTTGCGGTCGGCAGATTAGGGGTTAATTATTGTAGGTAGGTGGCGGCGACGTTGTGGGGGGCAGGTTAGGGTTAATAAATATAATATAGGGGTCGGCTGTGTTAGGGGCAGCAGATTAGGGGTACATAAGGATAACGTAGGTGGCGGTCGGCAGATTAGGGGTTAAAAAAATTTAATCGAGTTGCGGCGATGTGGGGGGACCTCGGTTTAGGGGTACATAGGTAGTTTATGGGTGTTAGTGTACTTTAGAGTACAGTAGTTAAGAGCTTTATGAACCAGCGTTAGCCCAGAAAGCTCTTAACTACTGACTTTTTTCTGCGGCTGGAGTTTTGTCGTTAGATTTCTAACGCTCACTTCAGACACGACTCTAAATACCGGAGTTCGAAAAATCCCATTGAAAAGATAGGATACGCAATTTACGTAAGGGATCTGCAGTATGGAAAAGTCGCGGCTGAAAAGTGAGCGTTAGACCCTTTTTTGAGTGACTCCAAATACCGGAGGTAGCCTAAAACCAGCGTTAGGAGCCTCTAACGCTGGTTTTGACGGCTACCGCCCAACTCTAAATCTAGGCCTTAATTTTTATAACAAGGAAAGAGACATGCATACTCTTTGTTAAAATGTACATCATAACCGATTTAAATATATTTTTAAAGTGATACTGCATTGGTGCGTGTGTATATGTGCTTTTGTGTATGTATGTGTGAGTTTGTATTTGCCATCACTGGTTTATACACACTTCCTGTGACATCATTTCCTGTGAATGAATATGCAAATTAGTGCCCACTATGAATTTTTTTTTTAAAGTTGGCAGGTCTGAAATCAGGTGATTTGGGACTATACTTTGAATAATATAGTTCCAAGCGTAATATTTACAATAAGCCCTAGATTGATGGGAGTTAATTGAATTGATGTGCACTATTATCTGTTTGAACAAAGACAAAGTATATTCAGCGCTCCTTATTATGCACGTACAGTATATAAATAAAACAGATTGAATAATGACCAATTGAAAAAATTAGGTAAAAAATTAGGTATCACAGAGAAGTCTAAAGACTTAAAGGTATATGTGATTGCAAATACTAAATACTAAATATACCAAAGTAAATTATAAGTCCCAGAAATGAGTAGATGGTATATATATTACTATAGTTTATGTAAAAAGTCTTGGATCCAAGGGGCGCCAAACAATGAAAATTAGAAAAATACAGTATCGACTGTAATGGTAGAAGTCCCATATGGAGGGCAGGTATATTGGAATCCCAATTGATTGGATCGTATTCTTCTCCCCACTTGGGGTATGGTAAATAACAATCAATCCAAGAAGGCTGGTGGTGAGAATCCAAGATAAATAATATGATAATTGTGCCTTCCCCGGATTCCCCTTATTATCTGTTTGAACAATTATTAGTTGATTGCTTGCTATTGTGGATGATATGTACTGTATATATATATAACATAGCTTGCAAAAAGACAGCCAGCCTTAGCCAGGAGCATATGGACATGTTGACATGTTTGCATTACAATGCAACATTTCTGGAAGAGTAAATAACTGGATGTTATAAACAGTAATAGTCTCCCTCTTTCTAGTTCTACCTCTTTTCAAACAGCTTGTAGTGTTGTTTTGCCTAATTATAAAAATTTGTTCTGCTGCTTAAAAATTGGACAAACAGTTGTGTGTTCATGTAAAGTTTTAGGGCCTGTTGATCAAAAGTTCAGCAGCTTGATCCTCCTTTTCCTACAGAGCGCCACGGTTATGGAATGACCTCCCACAGACTTTCAAACCTTCCCAAGCCTAATATCCTTTAAGAGATCCCTCTCTACATATCTCAAAACAGAATGCACCTGTCATGGTTGATTATATATTTCCTACCTGTTCTATGTAAAATTTTTGCATATATTGTGTATTATTATTGTTTTTGAATTTTATTGTACGCTTTTGTATCAATGCAATGTTTTGTGGACCCAGGACATTCTTGAAAACAAGAGAAATCTCAATGTATTCTTCCTGGTAAAATATTTTATCAATAAATAAATAAATAAATAAATCATACTAAATCTTTGGGATTTTTTTTTTTAGACCTTATATTGTAATGTTGATGTCCTTTCTAATATTAATTTAAGTACCACTCTATACTGACTAGACATCTAAAATTAGATCATCTTGTCTGAGCAGAGAGCTTTAGATCATAGAACCCTTAGTCTGAAGTTAATATTTGTAATGCTTATTTGGTGGATTTTATGTTAAACAGAGGTGGCTTTTGAGTTAGTGAGTTAGGCTCAAATATGAGGCCCATCAACACAAAAATGAACCACATAAATCTGAATCTGAATAGCTCTGAATTTTGCTGAACTCTGTCCCTGTGTGCAATAAAGTTTGCCAAAACCCTTTCTATGGGTTTTTGGCAAATATTCAACCTGAATTAGTCCTCAAAGTTGCGTACAAATTAGTACATTAAATTATAAGTCTCTTGTATCAGTATCTCCACTACACCATAGAATTTGGGTGTGCAACAATGTGACCACAAGCCTAAGGAGCCGATTTATCATCGGTCTGTCCGTTATGATCCGTTCAGCAGCCGCTAGCAGGGGTTGTCAATCAGCCCGATTGTATGAAATAGAGCGGAATGATGTCCGTAGCCTCAGAGCAGGCGGACTAGTTAAGGAGCAGCGGAAACAGGGGAATTAGGGGCCATTCGGCCTTTGATAAATTGACCCCTAAATATCAAGGCTGCAGGGGGGTATAGGACCTCATCTTCTACCAGCTGTTCCTACTGTCTCTATGAGCTCTATCCTGCTGTCCCAGGCATATGTCCATATTTGCAGAACTTCCCTTAGCAGTACCCATGGAGCACAGAGACACACAATACCACCCATTAACTACCTATTATCCAAGTCCCAGCTGCAAATTTTGAATGGTATAAAAAATATACCATTTGTTTTACTTCACCTCTGCTGAACTCCTGCTTATTTATGTCGGGATTTTAGTTTTAGCACTCAACAGTAGCGCAGGGGTGCTAAGAGTTAACTGTTTTAGTGAGGGTTTTTTTTGCTTGCTTTTTTTGTGTTATAATATTATCCTTTACCTGAGTTGGTTGCTGTTACATTCTCAGTGTGTAGGAAGGTGCTCAGGACAGGTAGAGTGGCAAGGCACTCTGATCATCAGCGCTTAAAGGGCAGTAAAGTAAAAAAAAAAACTTTCATGTTACAAATAGGGCATGTAATTTTAAAGAACTTTCCAATTTACTTTTATTACCAATTTTGCTTTGTTCTCTTGGTATTCTTAGTTGAAAGCTAAATCTAGGAGGTACATATGCTAAGTTCTTAGACCTTGAAGACTGCCTCTAATCTGAAAGCATTTTGACAGTTTATCACCACTAGAGGGTGCTACTTAATGTGTTTCATATAGATAACATTGAGCTCAGGCACGTGAAGCTCCTAGGAGTCAGCACTGATTGGCTAAAAAAGTTTGTCAAAAAAACTGAAATAAGGGGGCAGTTTACAGAGGCATAGATACAAGGTAATCACAGAGGTAAAAAGTATATTATTATAACTGTGTTGGTTATGCAAGATTGGGGAATGGGTAATAAAGGGATTATCTACCTTTTTAAACAACAAAAATTCTGGTGTTTACTGTCCCTTTAACTTCAATTTTAGGGTACAAATCTATTCAAGTTACCCATTAATGATAGGGGTGTCACTGATTCTCAATACTTTTATTCTGAGGATAGTCTCTGAGTCTCAGGACCCTGGGTGAAGAGGATGTTTCCTTTAATTCAGACTCGAATATATTCTTGCCTTATTGCGGGAAGTTTTAATTGCTTTAGAGATAGAGAATTGCCCTGCTACATTCAAGCAACCTGTTAAGATGATTGATACATTTTTTAAGCCAAATCTAAATCTCTATTTCCTCTCCCTTCTGTTTAAACAGAGGTTTGGAAAACTATTTCTAAGGTAGATGCAATGATTTTTACTTTGGCCAGGAGTACTACTATTCCTTTGGAGGAGTTCCTTTTTCTAATTTGCCTATGAAAATCTTTAAAGTTGTATCTAATTATCTAAAGGTAAATCCTTTCAGCTTGCAGGTTTTATGTTTAGACCTGCACTCAGGATCTGTGTCACCACTTTCACTGCTGTTCTCTCAGAACTTGTTTCTGGGGAAACCACTCTGAATGAGATTAAGAATCGTCCTTTATTTATGATGCAGCAGTGGAAATGATTCACATCAAACATGTGCAACACAAAAAAATTTAGATTCGTTTTCATTAGTTAAATAAATAATTTTCGGCTAGATTACGAGTTTTGCGTTAGGAGGGGTGCGTTAGTTACATGTACTTTATTTCCTTTGCGCACTTTTCTTAATGTCGGTATTACGAGTCTCAAAACAACCTTCTAACGCGTTGCTGTAACACGACTACCGCGTTTATTTAAGAAGCGTTATTAATGTAGCGTTAAACATTCTCCCATAGAGATCAATGATAAATGAAAGAAACACACATTTTTCAGCTAACACTCGATCTCGTGAGAAATACATACTTCTCTGTCATATTACGTATACCACATAACACACAACAAAAACACACAGCAAATGTACAAACAACAATCGCTCACGCAACATAGCACATACGCATTACACATTCACAATCGGAAAAGAAAAAGAATAAACATGATTCACAAACGAGGAATACAGAAATACCTTACGATCTTGCAACACGGAACAAAACAACACGAAAAAAAGATTTGCACACTCATACACAAACAAAACATTAGCATTCAAGATTACGGAACATTAGTACAAAGAAACATTTACAACACTTCACAAATACAACACCATCACAAATCACCATTTATATTTACAGATCATATTCTTGGACAATGTTATGCAAAACGATCACTATGACATCATCGCATTATACACATTCCACAAATAATAACTCAATATGAGCAAGCGCAAATTCACACAACTAATACACATTGCACACATACTAATTATAAACAAAGCACACCTGAACATACTTTACTTGGCAAACCGGTACATCATTAAACATTTACATAGGATATATAAGCAGGCTACAAGCATGGCTTCTTTGACTGTGTTGCTGGAGGGTTTTGTGAGATTAGAGAGGAGAGAGATTTAGTGCGTTACTGTTATTGTGAGAGTTAGTGTTAGTGTGAGAGAGTGAGTTAGTGTTAGTGTGAGAGTTAGTTAGTGGTAGTGTGAGAGTTAGTTAGTGGTAGTGTGAGTTAGTGTTATTGTGATAGTTAGTGGTAGTGTGAGATAGTGAGTTAGTGTTAGTGTGAGAGTTAGTGTTATTTTGAGAGTTAGCTAGTGGTAGTGTGAGATAGTGAGTTAGTGTTAGGGTGAGAGTTAGTTAGTATTATTGTGAGAGTTAGTGGTAGTGGGAGATAGTGAGAGAGCGTTAGTGAGCGAGAGTTTGGGTGAGTGTGCGAGTGGTTTTTCTGAATATTTATATTAACACATTTACATGCAAACACAGTCAATACATACATACACTTATCAATAACACTACATACACTTCATACCCCACCCCATCCCCTCTTATACTACACTCCATACCCCATTCCCTTTCATCCCATACCCCATTCCCCATCATCCAATACCCCATTCCCTTTAAGCCCATACCCCATTCCCTTTAAGCCCATACCCATCCCATAGTTAGATTTTGTTACATATCCTCATTTTAGTCTTTTTATACATTTTTGTTTGTTAAATACTCCTTACCCTCTTTTATTTATATCCCATTCACACTTTGAGCACCTTTTTTCCATTTTTTTATTTATTTTGATCCCCTTTGCTTTGGGCACATTCACTTTTGGTTGGAGTATGTCGGGAGGGGGGAGATAGAGGGCAGATTAACCCGGAACTATTAGAGTTCCTCAGGAATCAGTTTAGGGAAGAGATTATAGAGGAGGTCAGGCAGGAGGTCAGGCAGGAGAGAGGGAGGTGGAGGAGGAGAGGAAGAGAAACAGGATAGGAAGGGGGACAGGAAGGGGGAGAGGAAGCGGTGGGGGGACCCGGCCACTCTGTTCAAGATGAACAAGTGGCTGAGCCCAGTGGCGAGCAGCGTAGAGCTTCACAGTCCAGGAAACAGAGGCTCACATCACAGGGGAAGCCCAGGCAGAGGGAGAAAAGGTATACTATGGATGAGAAGGAGGCCCTCATAGAGGCTTATATGGAGAGGTCTAGGAGGCTGCATGCTCAGAAAGCCACCCCTAGGGAGAAGAGGAAGCTATGGCAGGAGATCACGGATGCCGTTAATGCAGTGGGGGTCCATAACAGGGATGTCAAGTCCATACAGCATCGCTACTGGGACTGCAAAATGGAACTCAAAAGAAAGATCTTGAGGGAGAACCAATATCTAACAGGGACCAGTGGTGGTCCTGAAATGGTCGTGGAATATTCCCGATGGGAGGAAATGTTGCGTCCCAGCATCTCCGAGGTGGCCATAGTCGGTATTGGAGGAGTCGATACCGGGAACCTGCCACTCTCATCTGCTGGTCAGCTCATTTAATAATCTCTTTACATCAAAAATAAATAATGTATTTAAGGATATGATTAACGCAATTACGCTTTTTTAGACATTATTACGTAAACGCATTCACATTTACCTTGCGAAAGTTGCATTTCACAAAAATCCATCACATTAGTATCTAGTCTACGGATTAGGTGTGCATTTAAACAGACTGAAAACAAACGCAAAAACACATTCAGATTGACCATATAGATATCAGAAACACGGTTTGGAAAATGTGGAAATCATATTCATTGCTTTTGCTTACAATAGAATTACAAAGGCAGCCTCATTAATACACTTTCAAATACAACATTTACATCTTTATTGGGCTAATATATCGATTTCTTTATTTTTACAATATACAGAGTCTGAGGCCAGGGAGGAGGCAGCACAGCAACCACAGGCTCCTCCTTCACCCAGGTATAAGAGTGGTGCAGATGACTCACCACCTCGGGAAGACATGGAAGACATCCCTCTATCCTCATCCTCTGAAGAAGCCCCCACTGCACCAGCAGCCCCTAATGCACCAGAAGCCCCTCCTGCACCAGCAGCCCGCCATGTGCCAGCACCTACTCAGTCAGAGATAGCAGAGCTGCAGATATTAAGAGATTTTCTTGAAGAGATGCGTGCCTCCCGGATGGAAAATGCGGAAAGCAGAATCCAGCTGATGGAATCAATTAATGAGATTCGACAAGACCAAAGACAGCTTATCCAAGACCAAAGACAGCTTATCCAAGACCAAAGAGAGATCTTGCATACTCTGAAAGATAGATTGCAGGTCCTCCCGGGAGGCGCATAACGGGCCAACTGCTGCTGGGCCATCTGCGGCTGGGCCATCTGCTGCTGGTCCATCTGCTGCTGGCCAATCTGATCCTGGCCCTCCTCCATCTCTTCCTCAATCTCCTCCTCAGCCAGGTGATCCCAGTACTCCTCCTTCCCCTCTTCGACAAACATCTCCAAAGCGAACTTGTCGGAGGGGGCAGTTGCCCCAAACAGAGCCTCAGTCTCGTGGGAAGATGGGAAGGAAGAGGAAGTAAGTTATTTTTATTTATTTAATGTGTAATGGATAGATATGTGATGATGTGGTCTTCTTACACTTGTGGAGCACACTCTGTATATAATCTGCTTCCATGGGACCGGGTCCATGGAGGCAGATTGTTTCCAGAGTGTGTTTTACAAGTGTGTGGAGACCACATCATCACATACCTATCCTTGTTGATTACATTGATTGGTTTCTGTGATGTGATGTCCAAACTCTTTCCCTAATCTCCCAAAAAATGACTATTACAATTATACATGATGGTATATCACTCTTTTGATGCCAACAACACAGCTTAAAGGGATAGTCATAACATTAAGTATTGTTGGTTACAAAGAAAACCTTTTATTAAAAATTATCAGGTTTTGAAAAACAAGACTTAGAATAATACACGTCTTACTTCTGTGATTTACCTTGTATCTATGCCTCTGAAAAATGACCACTTATTTCAGTTATTTTGACAGACCACCATTTCAGCCAATCACTGATCAATCCAGGGTAACTATACTGCATGAGCTCAATGTTTTATATATGAAACACAAAAAATAATGCCCTCTAGTGGTCAAAATGCATTCAGATTAGATGCACTCTTCAAGCTCTAAGAAATGAGCAGATAAGCCTCCTAGGTTTAACTATCAACTAAGAATACCTAGAGAAATAAGATAAATTGGTGATAAATGTTTGAGATGTATTTTATAAAAATAGCATTTTTGGAGAATAAAATCATTACTGTTTTGCTTGACTTGACTGTCCCTTTAAACAAGAACATATGCTAACATATACTAATCCTTAGGGATTGTTGGTATATCTACATGTACTTGTTCAAACAAGAAAATATTTAAATAGGATACTAAACCTGTATGCCATATTTCTCTTGACGTGTTAAATAAAGTCTATTTTATTAAAGATACATTATATTTTAATAATTATTTAATAAAGACATTTCATTTAGAAGGAATATTGTTTCATGTCCTTTTAAGAGTTACATTACAAATATATGCTCACAGTAATATATTTGGAGATTAACAATGTGGAATTCATACATGACACAATACTGAGCATTGACATTAATGGAACAGTGTACACTCATTTTCAGAGAACTGCATAAAATAGACACTACTATAAAGAACAAGATGCCCAGATACAGATATAAATATCCATGAGAAAATGGTTTAAAGACTTACTTAGAAACTCTGTTTAACTATGTTGAAAAGTTAGCTGGAAAGCACATTCCAAGTGGGAAATAAGACAATCCCCCTTCCTTTGCGTATGAAAAGACCCTTTGCACAAACAGGAGCAAGCTGAAGAAGGTAGCTGATGGTACTCACATGAAACTTTGAGGCTTGGTTAGGAGTCAGAAAATCACAGCAATGGTATTTAAACATAAGCAAAAATATACATTTCAAAAAAAATATGGACTATATAAATAGATCATCTACAAAACATATATGCTATGGAAAAATGAGTGTATCTAGCAGCTCGTCGTCTCTTATGCTCTGTTGCCACTCATCTGAGGCCAACCTCCACGATTCCCAGAGTGCTGCACCACAGCTCCGTGCAGACTCCATGGCATGCTGCAGAACTAGGTCTAGCAGCCTCTTGTATGCCTTTTCCAGTTCCCATTCTTGGACAATAAGCAATACCATATAGGATACCAGCCAGGGTACCCCCGAGAGATCCAACAGCTGCTCTCGGGAGAGGTAAATGTTCATTATTCTAAGTTTTGCCCCGCTCCCAAATTTTGAGTCTTCTGTCAACTTTTCCCATAGTAACCCAGGGCCACCAAAGCCCTCTGTGAGGGAGCAATCCTCCAGCCATGGCCGTACTTGCATAGCAAGCCATTGGAGGTCCCGGTAGCCGACCTCCACCCACATCTCTGCCTGGACCAGTCGATCTAGATCTGATAGCCATTCCTCCATGGGCTGCTTTCCCAGGAAAAGCACTCGCAAGTCCCACCGGACCCAGTACCTCTCATCATCTGTGGGGAGGACCTTTCCATCCCAATCCTTTTCTTGTTGAAGCCTCTCCCTCCATAGTTGCTGGCGGACAATGCTCCTCAACTCTGCTGGTCCAGTTCAGAACCAGGATCATCCAGCTGGGTCAGTGCCTCCTGTACTCTCCTTAGTTACTCGGCTTCCATAGTTACCAGCTACTGTGGCCCTTCTCTATCAGCATGAATCGTGTGGAAGAAGCAGATCCCACCGCTGCCACCAATGTGATGGATACCCCGGCTACCCTGACTTGGAAGCTCCACAAAACGGGTCCTGCTTCCTCCCTGCCGACTGCAGCTATGTAGCTGGCAAGTGACCACAGCCTGTAGCCACCCCTGATGCCGGACAGCATCAGTACCCAGGGTCCCACCCTGTGACAGACTCCAGCTACCCAGGCTGGGTAGCTCTGCCTGAGAATCCTTTCTCTGCCTTGAACAGGCTGCTATGTAGCCCAAGAAAGTGATTCTAGCAGGAGGTCACCCAAATAACTAGACAGACTAGCCTATTCAGGTGAAACAAGAAGAACTGCTTTATTGCACAGAAAACACAACTTTTATACATTTCCAACACATGGGGATTTAGTTACTACACAAATAGAAACAAATATTATACAATGGGACAAACATCAGACAATGGTTAGTTAAACAGATTCTAATCACATCCTGACTTACAAAAGGACAAATGGATGAATCATACAGTTAACAGAAAGACACCTTACACATAGTCTAGATAACAACAGGGGGGAGGTTATAGGTGTTTAACCCTTGCAGCCTGGTATCCGTGACACAGGTAAACACTGATTTACATATATATTTGGGTGATTGCCTTTATAATCTTTAATGGTCTAATTTTAAGCTTGATGCTTCAATCAATTACTCTTCTGAATATATACACAGTAGATACTACCATTCATCTTATCTATTAATAATATAATCGGCTCTATCTGATTCAAATTTCAGATTAATGTTGTGAATCTCTCTTTTACATTAGTATTAAATGTATGTCCTCCCAATAATTATAGACACATTCATCAATGCATGCTTTAATTTTGTGGAATATTAATGTTTGTTGGATTGCAATGGACAGTCTACACATAAATATTTTTTTTAAATATATTTACATCTCATACATCATTAAATTAAAACAAGGAATTTAAACATGATAATGTTTTATGTTTACTTAGAAGTGGTTTACAATTTATAAATAATAATGACATAAGGATATGGTCTGCATCTAGGCACTCAGATGAATAGCAATGACTGTCTGGACAATCAGAAGCTGATTATTGTGGAATTTAAACATGATAATGTTTTATGTTTACTTAGAAGTGGTTTACAATTTATAAATAATAATGCCATAAGGATATGGTCTGCATCTAGGCACTCAGATGAATTGCAATGACTGTCTGGACAATCAGAAGCTGATTATTGTGGATTTGCATGGAATATGCATGTGACATTGTGATGTCATTAATGACAAATCATACATAAAATTAAGAAAAATACAAACATATGTTCATGCTGCATGATATAGAAAGGGGGGCAGTAGTGTATTTTAAAAATAATGGAATCTTAAATTTTAAAGGGACAAGGCTGTATACTTTGTTTTTCTTCAAGAGAATGTTTTTTAAACAATAATACATGTTCAATACATGTTACATATATTTGACATACCATCAGACTCCAAGGGAGCCACTTCCTCCTCCATCTCACATGTTACATCAATCTCTGTAAAACATAACATGTTGTGTACATGTTAAAATCCTATATTCTAACATATTATGTTACTGTTGCTCAAGGACACATATCAATGTTGCATTAAAGAGATACTGATCCAAAGTCAGGAATTTCATAATTTTGATGGAGCATACAAATGAAATTAGATTTCTAATTATTAACATTTTAGTCTCTGTATTTTTACAATATTTTTAAAAGCTGAGTACATGGAACATTTAAGAGTTCTCATGTATGTATCACTTGATGATTGTTGTCTACATTTTTTTTTAAAAAACATATGCTAGCCATGTTCTGAAGCACAAAGGTATAGACTGAGAAGCTTTGAGATCTTAATCTTAATAAATAAAATAAAATATATATAATCAGAGGAGTAAATTATATGTTTTATTCAAATGGAATGCTTCATCAGAATCATGATCATAATATTTAATAATAATGCACCTTCAATGACATATGAATGAGTCAATGGACTTACCAGAAGCCTGCAAAGGCTGTTCACCATTGCTGCTGGATTCCTCTATGCTCGCCACATAAACTACATCTATTAATGATATTAAAATATATTAGTGAACACAGTTTGGACATCACTAAATCACATTGGTCGAGAATCTAACAAATAATATACTTAGAAATTGGAAGAATAGAGCACTAATATGAACCATAAATTTATGAGTTAATCAAGGTGATTGTAAAGAAAATAATGTCTTTCACATATGTTTGATTTCTTACTATATTAGACAGCCAATTCTTCTCATATGATTATATGGCATATATAAATAAAAGTATTGATCCATGTTTTTAAAATAATACACACACAACACTTGCAATAGCAACTGGTGACAAATGAAACCTAATCCATGTGGCACATCGATCCATTTGTGCAATGTACAGTAATCTGTTTTTGGACACAACACATATTGATCACAATTTAAAACAGAAGATATTTGTAAAAATATGTCATCATGGTGCTGTTAGAGTATGCTTATATATAAAGGAAGTCCAAGAGTGAATATGTGATATGCATATCAATATTGTTTCATCCAAACAGTGTAATGATTAATGAGTATATTTATTATTAAAGGGACACTGAACCCAAATCTTTAATCTTGTGATTCAGATAGAGCATGCATTTTTAAGCATATTTATAATTTACTCCTATTATCAATTTTTCCGCGTTCTCTTGCTTTCTTTCTTTGAAAAATAAGGCAGATAATAAATATTTGGTTTCAGAACCATGAAAAGCACTTGTTTATTGGTCGGTGAATGTATCCACCAATCAGCAAGACCAACCCAGGTTGTTCCCCAAAAATAGACCGGCATCTAAACTTTACATTCTTGCATTTCAAATAAAAATAACAAGAGAATGAATAAAATTTGATTATGAGAGTAAATGATAAAGTTTATTAATATTGAATGCTCTATCTGAATCACAAAATAGAAATGTAGTGTTCAGTGTCCCTTTAATAATAAATATAAATATATCTTTATTTGACAATGTCGCTGTTAATGAATTGTCTAGTTCATATGTTGATGTAATGAATGGGATGGATCATGCAATTAGAATCAAATATGTAATTTAAGGATATCATCAGGATTCTTTAATTATCCTTTGCTCTTAAAGGGACATGAAGCTACAAATGTGTAATTGTATTAATTTGCATGATTCAAATCCAGCATGTGATTTTAAAAAACATTCAAATATACTTTTTGATTTGAAAGTTTTATTAAGGAGCAACTATGCACTACTGTTATCTGAAGACAAGTGTTGAACAAATCAAAATAGGCAATTTTGTGCATCAAACAATCAGCAGGTTACTCCAAGTAATGCATTACTGATGCTGAGCCAACTTAGATATGATTTTCAACTAATGATAACAATAGACTAAAGCAAGGTAGATAATCAAAGAAAATTATGTTTTTTTTAAAATTTCATGTCCCTTTAATGATAAAAAATAAATTATCAAAGCATACGAGAAATATATTTCTGTAATCTGCACATATGTAAAAATGTGTTTATGTTGTCTAAATGTAGACAAAAAATGTAAAAACACTACCCAGGGGAAGAATATTAAATGGGCATAACCCTAAGATTACATTAAAATGAATAGATCAAGAATCTAAGGAATATCTTCTAATACTTATAACTGAGATTTGGACTACAATGGGATCCCAACTCTGATTTGTGATTCTTCTTTGAAAATAACAAGAAAATAGAATTGGAGTATCCCTATAAATATAGATCAATATGAATGTATTATCTAATGTTATGTCCAAGTTTGTAAGAGAAAGGTAAATTAAAATGAGACATACCATGCTGTGATGAACACGGGCTTGAGGTTCCAGCAACAACATCCATATCTGTAAAATATTCAATCAGGATTGGATATCATTAATACAAATCAGGCCATGGACACGAACAATCAGATTTTGATATTCTAATTGACAAACTAAAATTATATTTGAATTCACGCGAGTTAATTGTTTACTAAATTAATGGATAAAGAGATCATGTATTCTCATTTTCTTTCTTTTATGTTGTTGACTGTCGCTTTAAGTCATTTTGTGTCTTATTGCATTGTCATCAATTGATAGAGATTGTTCAATTTTTATTTGATCTTGCTAGTATAGCTTTTATAATGTAAAATATTGTAAATAAGGATGCTGTATTCTTCAAATATATACTAATTAACGTATACATTTGAACAACATGTCTAAAGTTATGCCACTGTTACAGCAAACACATGTTCACGTGTGTGCGCAATCCTATCTTTCGTGATCATTGCGCAATGATTCAAAGCAGAATTGCGCATCCGTGATTCAGAATTGATTTTGATATAATAGTGTGATGAGTATCATTTCTAAAGACTTCAAATATATTTCCAATTGGGTGTATTAGATTCCAATCAAATATTTTTTAATATTGAATGATAACAATTAATGTTTAGAACTGTAATATGATTCGATAGTCAATGTAGGAAATGGCGGATGATAACGATTTCACGGATGCGCAATACCATTTTCACTCTGTGACGCATATTCTGGAGAGTGCAAGAAACATCATTCCTATTTCATGTGTGACAATTCTAAATTCAGATATCTAAACATCATAAGTAGCGTGTGTTGTGAGAACTATATAGGTTGAATATCTGACTATATACACATTACTTAAATATCTACTCAAATATTAATATATAATTTGAAGTCTGATATTTACCTGGTTCAGCCTCTCGACTTTCATCTCCCAGGCCACCGGACGGAGAAGCAGCTGCACTGGCCTCCGGGTCAGGACTTTCAGATCCAGCAGCTGGGAGGGAAGAAGAAGAAGCCGAGGAGCGAGAGGATCTAAATCTGCGGGGGACCCGGAGATTGAGGAGGTCGCATAAAGTCGCCTCATAAGTTAGCAGGTACACTTTTCGTGGGGGTGGATCCTGCTTTCCATCCCTCCGATGGGCTTTTACCCACTCCTTTATGAGGGCGACTTTTTTGCTGAGACGCAACCTCATATCCTCGAACCTCCGCATGATTTGATCCGTGGTCCTCTGGATGCCACACACCAAATTAACATCATTGGTGATAGACACCCAGAGGGCCTTCTTAATGTTCTGCTTCGTCGACCTCTTCTTGTTCCCAAACAGCTGCGGATAGAAGTCCTCGAAGGCATTGACCAGTGCTGCACTCTCTGGCTTGGTGAACTTGGGAGACGTCATGCCTGCTTGTTTGTATAATAAATAAATATATATATATATATATATATATACTGTATATACGTATACTAACAGGCATTAGAGAACTGACAAAAATGGCAACGTGTAATGGACTTTTATATGGTGAAGTAAACATGATATGCACCATGGGACATGGTATCTGTACATCTGAATGGATAAAAGTTTGTCTGTGAGACCATACTGACTCAAGTTATGTTTGTGTGATGAACTCTGATTGGCCTTTACTTAATGTTTCATATCTTAGTAACTTCCATACACATACCTCCTGGGACGTGCTGTTAATACATATGTCATGTAGACTTATTTGTAATTTATGGGACTGTTATGCGGATATGTGTGGCGCAGATGTAATATACGTGATCCATTAAATATTAATATATTAAGTCAACATTTTTTTTTGTGTGTAAATATAATCCAGTCACGTTAGTAAATGTTTTACACATTTCAATGTTTAATATCGATAAGGTTCTTTAATACCAATAATTTTTATTACTAAAAAGTAAACATTGTATGCATTTATTGTTTAATAAATACATTTCGTGACTTATTGTGAGGTATTGACATTGGTCTATTAAATGTATTTATAATACACATCGATTGTGTGCTAGTGCGTGGCATTAGACTAGAATTTTTAAATATGCGAATCTCGTGTTGCAAGATACGTTTCCCACGCTATATTTCTGAAATGCATAATTTCTAGTTATAATGGCCGGAACTTGGATAATATGTTAATAAATGTTAAAATACACGTTTGTTCATTATTAGTAAATAAACCTCAAGCTTGTATTTGTCTGATCTGCTCACATATGTTATTGTGCAATGGTGTCTTTATTTTAAAATGTAACTATATATTTAGAATATTATTTAGATATCCTTAACAGAAGAATTTGAAATGCACATGGTTGAGCCAATCACACAAGGCATCTCTGTTCATCCACTAATCTTCAGGTACTGAGCATATCTAGATATGGTTGTAAAGGAAATAATATCAAAAGAATGAATTAAAATTGATGATAGAATACAATTTTAATGTTTAAAATTATATTTTATTTAGGAATCCAGAAAGAAACGCTTTGAAATTACCGTCCCTTTAATGAGCTAATATGCAATCTTGAACTTGATCTAAATACATCTGTCTAAACATTGTAAATATGCATTGTTGGCCAGCCACAAATAAGTAGATATTTCCCAGTAATGCTTTGCTGATCCTAAACCTATGCATCTGCATTTCTCAAACTTACGATAACATGAGAATAAAGCATATTTGTATTAGCTTCTGTATTGTTTGCCCCACTGTGAATGAAATATCTTCCAATGGCTGTATTTATACAGCTTTACCTTAAAGGGACATTAAGTTATATGTTCTTTACTGATTTAGATGGATAATACAATGTTAAAACAACGTTATATTTAGTTCGATTATCTCATTATCTTTTATTGCTTGATATTCTTGCCTGAAAATCATATCTGGATAGCTTCTGTTGCTGATGATTGGTGGTTGCACATAGATGCCTTATGTCATTGTCTAACCCATGTGCATTGCTATTTCTTTAACAAAGGATATCTAAAGACTGAATCTAATTAGATAATAGAAGTAAATTTAAATGTTGTTTTAAAAGGTATGTATTATCTCTCTGAATCACTAAATTAAATTTTGTTGGAATGTCCCTTTAAGGACAAAACCATTAGGAATACGTGGAGTATAATCGCTAGAAATTATCTTTAGAGATTAGTTAACTGACCCTTCAAATGACTCCACTAGAGCTGAAAAGTAATCAATATGGCATACAATAACTAGCTTGGTGTAAATGTGAAATGAACTTACTTTTTATTTACAGATCATTTCTAATATATATGGAGATTAGAATGTAAATCTAACATTAAACTACACTGTCACTTTAATGTAAGTTAAACACTTTCATTTCTTAAAAGTGAAATGAACAAAGTCCTCGTCATAAACATTTTATGATTTTAACATCTATGAATCACACAATAGAAGCATAGATAGATGTATTTAACTCCAAATTAAATTTTGGAAGATACTTGACTTTAACATTATCTGAATAAATGTGTTGATAATTTGCATTCAATACATTAACCAAGATTATTATATTTGATATCAGGCATGTGCTTGTAAAATAGATGACTTTAACAGTCATGGGACTAATATTTTGTTTACATGTCAGAATATTAGATGGAAATATCTCTTCTTATATTACTGTGATAGAGATATGTCTCAAAGAATATGTATTTTACAAAATTAACACGAAAAATATATAGTATGAAAATAAATTTATTGACAAAAAAAAGAAAAGAAAATAAATATTAAAAACATTAGTCATTTATGTTATTTAATGAACACATGTCTTAACATATTCCTTAAATCTAATAATTGTTAAATCATCTTGTGTCTATGCTCTAACATGTATTTTTTGTCTTGATATTAAAAACAGATTCATACTTGAAATCTATGGGGCCTATCTATCAAGTTCCGAATGGAGCTTGATGCCCCGTGTTTCTGGCGAGCCTGCAGGCTCGCCAGAAACAGCAGTTATGAAACAGCAGTCACAAAGACCGCTGCTCCATAACCTGTCTGCCTGCTCTGAGCAGGCGGACAGACATCGCCGGAATTCAACCCGATCGAGTACGATCGGGTTGAGTGACACCCCCTGCTGGCGGCCGATTGGCAGCGAGTCTGCAGGGGGCAGCGTTGCACCAGCAGCTCTTTTGAGCTGCTGGTGCAATGCTTAATACGGAGAGTGTATTGCTCTCCGTATTCAGCTAGGTCTGGCGGACCTGATCCGCATTGTCGGATCGGGTCCGCCAGACTTTGTTAAATATAGGCCTATATCTATCCATAATTTTAAATTAATACCATTATATTATCTAATCAATATTTGAATTAAACATTAGCATTTAAAATTAGACAAAATAATACATATCACATTTTAAAAATATTTTCATATTGGATTGTATGAGGAACATAATTGAATGTAATATTTCATGTCCCTTCAAATAATATACCTCTATATAAACTATAAAATGTATCCCTTTGTCTGATTGGTCAGAATCTGAGTCCTCTCTAGCATAAAGTAGGGGTAATGTATCTAAAATAAACATATTCTAATATAGGACATGTATATATTCCTAATTATTTTAACATTCTTCCTCCTGTGATTCTTAAATAGCATGCATTGTGCAAACTAACCTGGATGTATGGTATTTGAAATGCAATTATCTTCAAAATATCAATTTATCTTCATTAGGTATCTTATTCATCATTTTAAAGATAGATGATTGTGAAATACCATCTAAAAAAATAAAATAAATCTAAGTGTCTCCAGTAGGATGCATCCACAGTCTTGTTCCATAAAATTGTTGCCACTTACCACGTGAACGTGTCTTTGTATGGTTTTCAAGGTCAGCACATTTGAAAGACAATGCCAGACATGATCACATTGGTATTCATCACTTTCAGTCTCGGATTCATCACTTTCAGTCTGGGATTCATCACTTTCAGTCTTGAACTCTTCACTTTCAGTGTTGAATTCTTCACTTTCAGTCTTGAATTCTTCACTTTCAGTCATTAGATGAAGTAATCTCCCTAATGACAGAAAAGGTGTAAATCAAATAATTAATAGAAGTGTGTGACTTAGTTCTGCTCCCCCCCATTTCTGAAACTATTTATATCACTAGCTTACTAAGCGTGTGTAGAATCTTATGTTATGTTCTATCAATCAAGTGTGAAGATGAGTCATACATTGTGCAGACCTAACCTCTGATGTATGACTTTGAATATGACTTTGAAGCATATAGTCTTACTAGAGGATCCCTTTCTGAGTATCCAAAAATCTATTAATGTGTAAACTAAATACTACTTTTAAAAATGTATGCCATATGATGGCTGATTGTGCAAAATTCCCTCCAGCCACAGTCCATACATTGTTTATACTTACCAGCTGATGTTGTCTTTAAAACCAGGTGGTGAAGTCATTACAGGAGCCAATACCAGAATCATCTGATGTATGAATTACCTATAATGATAATAATAATAATAATAATAATAAATTCCTTTTTTATAATCATTTTTGAACAATCCTAACATGTTTGCACAATTCTCTACTTCTCATTTCCCTAAAATTCACACATATTTGCAATGCTCCTATATAACTTCTAGTGTTTACCATCTGAAGTGGCTGTTGATAATGTTTGCTCTGACATTAAATAGCCCCTCTAGACCAGGCTCGTCCTCATCATCTTGGCAGAGGCGTCAGGGCGCCTGGACAGCCTGCAGCATCCCAGCCCGCTGTGCAATGTTATGCAGGCTGCTGCAGGCTATAACGATCTTCGCCACCTTACTAGGGCTGTATTGGAGGGCTCCTCAAGGCCTGTCCAGGCATCTTAGTCTCATTTTGAGGAGCCCAAACATCCTCTCCACTACAGCCCTAGTCCACTTGTGCGCCCGATTGTACTGCTCCTGGGCCTCGTCCGTGGGGTTACGTATAGGCGTAATGAGCCAAGGCCATCTCATGTAACCTGAATCACTTATAAATAATTAACATAACAGCATGACAATTAAAAATATCATTAAAATTAGTATATTAATTATATGAGGTGCTGAGGGGGGGAGGAGTGGCATAGTGGTGTCGCCTTACGTCACACAGGAAGTTGCTGAGGAGCTGTGCAACTGCAGTGTGAGGCAGAGAGGGAAGGTGCTGAGAACTGAGCACCTACCAGGAGCTAAAGAAGCTAGCTCTGTCTAGCAGCAAAGCTGCATTCCAACAAACCCACTGAGGCATAGTGGGTCTGCAGGTCGGCAGAGTGACGGTAAATAGGATGAACTGGATGATCCGGGAACAAGCCACGGCCAGGAGGAATGGCATAGGCCCACGGTAGTGAGTCTGCTTTAGAAATTCAACCACCAGTAACAACAGGTGAGACCCTCCCCCTAAGTTTAAGCATGCAGGCCCTAAGATACAGAGGGTTAATATAAGGAAGAATTCAACAACAGAGGAAATAAGGTACTGCTCTCCTCCATAACTCTTTCTTAATATCAGACTGTGCATTGTAAAGCGATTGTAGCAATACCTGGTTTTGAAGGGGAAAAAAGAAAAAGATGAACATTTAAAATACAGCAGCATCTGAAAACTTTGAACTGAGTGTTTACAATTGTGCACTGTTTGAGGTGTGATAGTGTGGCATGTGAATACTCTATGGGCAATAAGGTGAATACTTAAGCCTGTGATATTTAAGCCAGAATATCTGGGCACTAAGCAATTCCAGAGAAGTGTAGCTGCAGTTACAAGCTTAAGCACACATCTACTTCCCCTCCCCCGCTGCAGAAAAAAATCCTTAAACTACTCAGACAATAAGGAAGAAGGGAGAGGAGATTAGTTTTGGGCCCATCTGTATGAACATTCAGAGTGTAACTATATGTTTAATTAACAAAAAGGGTGTGTGAGTGGCTGCTACAAAATCAAAGGGGGCTGGGTCTGCAATCTTTTTACTGGCTAAAGAGAATGTGAACTTTTGTTAAACCAGGCTGACTATAAAGCTGTTCTACAACTCTTCACCCTTTAAGTATAAAGGTTTATGATAGATGGTATGAATATAAGCCCCTTCCTCAATCCACTTAAAGTTTTGGAACTTCTCTACTTCTTAAAAACAAAGTAACATATTACAGGGCTTGAGATCATAAATCTCCCCTATTTGCTTTAAAGAGCTAACAAGCTGACAAGCTGATATATGTGTAATGATAAAGGAAAGGCTTTGCATGGATAAATACCTGAAATCTCAGAAAATGTCACCAAAATAAAAAACAGGGGATAGAAAATCTACTAAAAATATTAATATTTCTGGCTCATCAATACTGGAAGAAGAAAGTGAGGCCAATATTATTGCTAATCAAGTTTCTGCATTAATTTTTCCTAAAATGGAAGAAATAAATATAAAATTGGCTTCAATTATGTAGGAGATGAAGAGGCAAAATGAGCGGCACACAGAAATGGAGCAAAGAATTCCATACTGTGAAGATAATTTAACTACTCAGGATACCAAACTTAATTTATTAATAAAACAAAATGTTAAATTGGAAGCTAAAGTTGAAGAATTGGAGGACAGAAGCAGACAAAACAACTTAAGGATAATTGGGCTAACTGAAGAGGTTAAACCAGAAAACTTGATACACTTTGCAGAAATAATCCTGCCTTCACTATTGGAAATAGAAGGAGGTGGAGTGAGATTTGTGGTAGAAAGAGCCCACCGGGTGGGACGAGTATTGGAAGCCTCTGGGACAAGACCAGCTAGGCCCAGAGCTGTGGTGGTGAAATATCTGTCCTTTCAAAGCAAATGGGCTATCTTGAGAGCCTATAGAAAACTGCATCAGCTCACTTATAAAGAAGGCAGAGTTTTAATCTTTCAGGATTTTTCAAATGAGACTGCAAGCAAAAGGAAAGCATTCTCACATATCTGTACACAGTTGGTGAAGGGAGGGAAGAACTTTTCCTTAATGTATCCAGCTAAATTGAAAATCAGAGAGGGGAACGACTTTTTTTGTTTTTGAATCCCCAGATCAAGCCCAAAGATTTCTGGACAGAGATATGAAACCCAATTAGTTTTTTTTATTGCTGGACTACCCATCACCTTCCAGTGATGCTTTTTTTCCCTGGGGGATTAAGGATAATTTCCCGTTTCTTTTTTTTCTGGGTTTTATTTTTTTTTTGCATATTTAGATACTCATAGAGAATCTATAGGAATAATATATTAGTTTGTTTATTGAAAATATGAATGTAAAATGTAAAGCACTGTAGGCAAGGGAATCTTTGCAGAATTAGGTCAGCTCTCTTTAATTGTATAGGTTTTATGTGTTTAATCATTTAATGAATTTTTATTTAAAATTGTGTTTTTTTTTCTCCCTGGATACCTAGATACTTATAGAAGAGTTCACAGGAACAATAAACTAGTTTGTTTATTGATAATATGGAAAATATGAGAAATGAATGTAAAGCACATTTGGTATATTTAGATACTCATAGAGAGTTCACAGGAATAATACACTATTTTGTTTATTGAAAATATGAAAATGAATGTAAAGCACTGAAGGCAAGGACATTTTTTGCACAATTGGGTTAGCTTTTTTGTAATTGTATAGGTTTTATGTGTTTAGATATTTAATGAAGGTTTATTTTTTTTTATTTTTTTTTCTTGCATATTTAGATACTCACAGAGAGTCCACAAGAACAATTTATTAGTTAGTTCATTGAAAATATGAAAATAAATGTAAAGCACTAAAGGCAAGGGAATTTTTGCACAATTGGGTTAGCTCTTTTGTAATTGAACAGGTTTATGTGTTTAGACATTTAAAGAAGGTTCTTTTTTTTTTTTTTTTGCATACTTAGATATTTATAGAGAGTTTACACGAATAACATACCAGCTTGTTTATTGAAAAAATGGAAAATATGCAAAATGAATGTAAAGCACTGAGGGCAAGGAAATCATTGCACAATTGGGTTAGCTTTTTTGTAATTGTATAGGTTTTATGTGTTTAGATGCTCAATGAAGGTTTTTTTTGTTGTTGTTTTTTTTTGTTTCTCTCCTTTGTGCATACTTAAATACTTATAGAGAGCTTACAGGAATAATATACCAGCTTGTTTATTGAAAAAATGGAAATTATGAGAAATTAACGTAAAGTACTGAAGGCAAGGGAATTTTTGCATAATTGGGTTAGCTCTTTTGTAATTGTATAGATTTTATGTGTCTAGATTTTTAATGAAGGTTTTTTTTTTTTTTTCTCCTTTCCCTTCTAGGGAAGGGATTCACTGTGAGGTGTTAGGAATATAGAAAGGGTAATATGATGAGATGGGTATCTGTCCAATGTGTATTAAAATGAAAGTATATGGAATAATGACTCATAAAGATGAGTTAAAGATAGAAACAATAAGGAGAGGACTTAGTTGCTTTGATGTATATGGTCTTGTCCCTTTTCCCCCTCTTCCCACCCCCCCCCCTTCCCCTTTTTTTTTTTTCTTCTCTCTGAAGGAAAGAAATGGTTAAATTACTATCTTGGAATGTAGGGGGGATAAATTCCCTAATAAAACGCAAAGCCATTGTGAATTTCTTGAGTAAGAAGAAAGTGGATATTATAGGCCTCCAGGAAACACACCTGTCTGAGTGTGAACATCAAAAAAGCAGAGCGGGATGGATAGCTGAAGTTATTGGCTCATCATATAAGAAATCTGCACGGGGGGGGGGGGGGGGGTAGCAATTGTACTACACCAGAAACTGAATTATATAATTAATAAAAAAATAATCAATAAGGAAGGGAGATATGTGTTTATACATATAAATATAGATGGTAGGGGTTATTTTATTGGAAACATATATAGTCCCAATAAATTAGATTGGAAATTCTGGGGGAACATCTTTAAAATTATAGATACATTTTCAATGTATGAGACAATAATTATGGGAGACTATAATATTACACCAGACTATCTCCTTGATAGAGGGAAACTGGGGGGCAATCAGAGGAAAACAATTCCCAATCGGAATGCAAAATATGAAAAAAAAAAAAATTCAACTCTATTAGAATCATACAATTTGAGGGATGTATGGAGATTTTTCAATCCCAATAATTTAGAATGTACGTGCCTATCAAAAACACATTTGACATTAGCTCGGTTAGATTTATTTTTGATATCCGGAACATTGATCAATAGAATTGAGGACACAAAAATCTTGGAGTTTACATTATCAGATCATGCTCCTATAGTTTTGATAATAAAGGAACCTAATAAGCCAAATTATAACTCATTTTATATGCCCAGTTATTTGAATAACTCTTTTAAGTTTGCCCAGTTTTTAAAGGGAAAATGGCAGGAATTCAAGTACAACAATCTGAATTATTCAGGGAATGTAGACATTTATTGGGAAGCAGCAAAAGCTACTTTGAAAGCAGATATTACAACATACATAATTAAAGCAAAGAAAGAAATTTGCAGACAAAGGAGAATAGAGAAGCTTATTATAAAGAAGGGAAAGAAAGAGATGAGTTTTTGCTCTCTATAGCAGGGAAAGCCCTTTTGAAAGGTTCAGCATATTTTGAAAGATTCGGGAATAAAGGCATTAAATATCTAGCGAATTTGATAAATAGAACAAAAAAAAAAGGAAAACAATAGGTTTAATTAACTCAGAGGGTAAAATACAAAATAAAGTGGAAGAGATTACATTATTATTTCAGAAATATTTTGCAGATCTATATCTATCTCAATCTCCTAAAAAAAAAACTATTCAGAAGTTTTTAACAAACATTAAGCTTCCAAAAATTACAGAGGAAGATAAAACAGAGCTTAATGCACCTATCACTGAGATAGATATTTTAAATACCCTAAAGGCTATGAGCAAGGGAAAGGCACCTGGGCCGGATGGCTTGCCACTAGAGTTTTATCTATGCCTTAAAGAGGATATTGTAGAAACTCTGAGGCAAGTATATAATCATTTCTGTATTCATAGTCAAAAGATCTCTGTACAATTTAAGTCAGCTAATATTATTCTCCTCCCTAAGGAGGTGAAAGATGTTACACAATTATCTTCTTATAGGCCAATCTCTCTTTTAAATCTTGATTACAAGATATTGATGAAAATAATGGCGGATAGACTTAAAACTATTCTTCCAAGATTACTCCATATTGATCAGGCGGGGTTTGTAATGGGTAGAACTCCAGAAATGAATATAAGGAAGATACTCCAAGTAATATGCAAGTATAGTAGCCACAGTTGTGGGGAGAATGACTCGGCTCTGCCGGAGGCCTTCCTGCTATCTTTGGATGCAGAGAAGGCCTTCGACAGAGTCGAGTGGGCATTCATGATGGAAGTATTGGCTAGATATGCTTTTGAGGGTGGGTTTTGGGGATTAATAGCGAATGTATACTCTGATTCAGAAGCTTCAGTTTTGGTCAATAGCTATTTATCGTCCCCCTTCCCCTTGAAGAGGGGCACAAGGGAGGGCTGTCCTATGTCCCCATTGCTTTTTGATCTAGTACGGGAGCCACTGGCCATTCTTCTTAGGAGTTTTTGGTAGGTGCTGAGATTGGTAAAGAAAGGGTTAAAATTTTGCTTTTTGCGGATGATTTTTTAATGTTTGTTTCATCCCCAGATAAATGTGTCAAGGGTATAATAGATATACTGGACTCTTATGGAGTGGTATCAGGTTACAAAATCAATTACTCTAAATCCAAAATCTTATGGTTAAAGAAACCAACGGATACTCAAATATATCAATTCATAGAAACACAGAAATTAACGCCTAGATTTAGAGTTCTGCGGCCAAAGGGGTGCGTTAGCTACGCATGCTTTTTTCTGGCCGCACCTTTTAAATAACGCTGGTATTGAGAGTTCACAGAATGGCTGCGTTAGGCTCCAAAAAAGGAGCGTAGAGCATATTTAACGCAACTTCAACTCTCGATACCAGCGGTGCTTACGGACGCGGCCAGCTTCAAAAACGTGCTCGTGCACGATTCCCCCATAGAAAACAATGGGGCTGTTTGAGCTGGAAAAAACCTAACACCTGCAAAAAAGCCGCGTTCAGTTCCTAACGCAGCCCCATTGTTTGCTATGGGGAAACACTTCCTACGTCTGCACCTAACACTCTAACATGTACCCCGAGTCTAAACTCCCCTAACCTTACACTTATTAACCCCTATTCTACCGCCCCCGCTATCGCTGACCCCTGCATATTATTATTAACCCCTAATCTGCCGCTCCGTAAACCGCCGCTACTTACATTATCCCTATGTACCCCTAATCTGCTGCCCCTAACACCGCCGACCCCTATATTATATTTATTAACCCCTAATCTGCCCCCCACAACGTCGCCTCCACCTGCCTAAACTTATTAACCCCTAATCTGCCGAGAGGAACGCACCGCTATTATAATAAAGTTATTAACCCCTAATCCGCCTCACTAACCCTATAATAAATAGTATTAACCCCTAATCTGCCCTCCCTAACATCGCCGACACCTAACGTCAAACATTAACCCCTAATCTGCCGACTGGAGCTCACCGCTATTCTAATAAATGTATTAACCCCTAAAGCTAAGTCTAACCCTAACACTAACACCTCCCTAAATTAAATATAATTTAAATCTAACGAAATAAATTAACTCTTATTAAATAAATTATTCCTATTTAAAGCTAAATACTTACCTGTAAAATAAACCCTAATATAGCTACAATATAAATTATAATTATATTATAGCTATTTTAGGATTAATATTTATTTTACAGGCAACTTTGTATTTATTTTAACCAGGTACAATAGCTATTAAATAGTTAAGAACTATTTAATAGCTAAAATAGTTAAAATAATTACAAAATTACCTGTAAAATAAATCCTAACCTAAGTTACAATTAAACCTAACACTACACTATCAATAAATTAATTAAATAAAATACCTACAATTAACTACAATTAAACCTAATACTACACTATCAATAAATTAATTAAATACAATATCTACAAATAAATACAATGAAATAAACTAACTAAAGTACAAAAAATAAAAAAGAACTAAGTTACAAAAAATAAAAAAATATTTACAAACATCAGAAAAATATTACAACAATTTTAAACTAATTACACCTACTCTAAGCCCCCTAATAAAATAACAAAGCCCCCCAAAATAAAAAATGCCCTACCCTATTCTAAATTAAAAAAGTTCAAAGCTCTTTTACCTTACCAGCCCTGAACAGGGCCCTTTGCAGGGCATGCCCCAAAGAATTCAGCTCTTTTGCCTGTAAAAGAAACACATACAATACCCCCCCCAACATTACAACCCACCACCTACATACCCCTAATCTAACCCAAACCCCCCTTAAATAAACCTAACACTAAGCCCCTGAAGATCTTCCTACCTTATCTTCACCATACCAGGTTCACCGATCGATCCAGAAGAGCTCCTCCGAAGTCTTGATCCAAGCCCAAGCGGGGGGCTGAAGATGTCCATGATCCAGCTGAAGTCTTCATCCAAGCGGGAGCTGAAGAGGTCCATGATCCGGCTGAAGTCTTCATCCAAGCGGGAGCTGAAGAGGTCCATGATCCGGCTGAAGTCTTCTATCAACGGCATCTTCAATCTTCTTTCTTCCGGATCCATGTTCATCCCGCCGACACGGAACATCCATCTTCACCGACGACTTCCCGACGAATGAAGGTTCCTTTAAGGGACGTCATCCAAGATGGCGTCCCTCGAATTCCGATTGGCTGATAGGATTCTATCAGCCAATCAGAATTAAGGTAGGAAAATTCTGATTGGCTGATGGAATCAGCCAATCAGAATCAAGTTCAATCCGATTGGCTGATTCAATCAGCCAATCAGATTGAGCTCGCATTCTATTGGCTGTTCCGATCAGCCAATAGAATGCGAGCTCAATCTGATTGGCTGATCGGATCAGCCAATCAGATTGAACTTGATTCTGATTGGCTGATTCCATCAGCCAATCAGAATTTTCCTACCTTAATTCCGATTGGCTGATAGAATCCTATCAGCCAATCGGAATTCGAGGGACGCCATCTTGGATGACGTCCCTTAAAGGAACCTTCATTCGTCGGGAAGTCGTCGGTGAAGATGGATGTTCCGCGTCGGCGGGATGAACATGGATCCGGAAGAAAGAAGATTGAAGATGCCGTTGATAGAAGACTTCAGCCGGATCATGGACCTCTTCAGCTCCCGCTTGGATGAAGACTTCAGCCGGATCATGGACCTCTTCAGCTCCCGCTTGGATGAAGACTTCAGCCGGATCATGGACATCTTCAGCCCCCCGCTTGGGCTTGGATCAAGACATCGGAGGAGCTCTTCTGGATCGATCGGTGAACCTGGTATGGTGAAGATAAGGTAGGAAGAAATTCAGGGGCTTAGTGTTAGGTTTATTTAATGGGTGTTTGGGTTAGATTAGGGGTATGTGGGTGGTGGGTTGTAATGTTGGGGGGGTATTGTATGTGTTTTTTACAGGCAAAAGAGCTGAATTCTTTGGGGCATGCCCCGCAAAGGGCCCTGTTCAGGGCTGGTAAGGTAAAAGAACTTTGTACTTTTGTAATTTAGAATAGGGTAGGGCATTTTTTTATTTTGGGGGTCTTTGTTATTTTATTAGGGGGCTTAGAGTAGGTGTAATTAGTTTAAAATTGTTGTAATATTTTTCTGATGTTTGTAAATATTTTTTTATTTTTTGTACTTTAGTTAGTTTATTTCATTGTATTTATTTGTAGATATTGTATTTAATTAATTTATTGATAGTGTAGTGTTAGGTTTAATTGTAGGTAATTGTAGGTATTTTATTTAATTTATTTATTGATAGTGTAGTGTTAGGTTTAATTGTAACTTAGGTTAGGATTTTTTTTACAGGTAAATTTGTAATTATTTTAACTAGGTAACTATTAAATAGTTATTAACTATTTAATAGCTATTGTACCTGGTTAAAATAAATACAAAGTTACCTGTAAAATAAATATAAATCCTAAAATAGCTATAATATAATTATAATTTATATTGTAGCTATATTAGGGTTTATTTTACAGGTAAGTATTTAGCTTTAAATAGGAATAATTTATTTAATAAGAGTTAATTTATTTCGTTAGATTTAAATTATATTTAATTTAGGGGGGTGTTAGGGTTAGGGTTAGACTTAGCTTTAGGGGATAATCCATTTATTACAGTAGCGCCGAGATTCGGTTGGCAGATTAGGGGTTAATAATTGAAGTTAGGTGTCGGCGATGTTAGGGAGGGCAGATGAGGGGTTAATACTATTTATTATAGGGTTATTGAGGTGGGAGTGAGGCGGATTAGGGGTTAATAACTTTATTATAGTAGCGGTGAGATCCGCTCGGCAGATTAGGGGTTAATAAGTGTAGGCAGGTGGAGGCGACGTTGAGGGGGGCAGATTAGGGGCTAATAAATATAATATAGGGGTCGGCGGTGTTAGCGGCAGCAGATTAGGGGTACATAAGGATAACGTAGGTTGCGGTCGGCAGATTAGGGGTTAATTATTGTAGGTAGCTGGCGGCGACGTTGTGGGGGGCAGGTTAGGGGTTAATAAATATAATATAGGGGTCGGCGGTGTTAGGGGCAGCAGATTAGGGGTACATAAGGATAACGTAGGTGGCGGTCGGCAGATTAGGGTTTAATTATTGTAGGTAGCTGGCGGCGACGTTGTGGGGGGCAGGTTAGGGGTTAATAAATATAATATAGGGGTCGGCGGTGTTAGGGGCAGCAGATTAGGGGTACATAAGTATAACGTAGGTGGTGGTCGGCAGATTAGGGGTTAAAAAAATTTAATCGAGTGGGGGGACCTCGGTTTAGGGGTACATAGGTAGTTTATGGGTGTTAGTGTACGTTAGAGCTCAGTAGTTAAGAGCTTTATAAACCGGCGTTAGCCCAGAAAGCTCTTAACTACTGACTTTTTTCTGCGGCTGGAGTTTTGTCGTTCAGCCACGACTCTAAATACCGGAGTTAGAAAGATCCCATTGAAAAGATAGGATACGCAATTGACGTAAGGGGATCTGCGGTATGGAAAAGTCGCGGCTGAAAAGTGAGCGTTAGACCCTTTCCTGACTGACTCCAAATACCGGCGGTAGCCTAAAACCAGCGTTAGGAGCCTCTAACGCTGGTTTTGACGGCTACCGCCAAACTCTAAATCTAGGCCTTAGTTATTTGGGAATTTACCTATCATCAGATCCAGCTAAATGGTATGAATTAAATATTACTCCAGCCCTTCGACACAATATTCAAAGATTGAAACAATGGGTTAATATGCCGCTCTCATTAATGTGAAGGGTGGCAGTATTTAAAATGTTTATTCTACCCAGAATTCTCTACCTCATTAGAATGCTCCCAATAATGATAAAAGATATAGATATCCGCAATTTTTTGAAAGAACTCCAGCACTTTCTGTGGAAAGGGAAAAAGCCGAGGATTAGATTAGAAATTTTTTTATCTTCTAAACCCTAAAGGGGGACTGGCTCTCCCTATCTTAAAAAATTATAACAATGCAGCTTTAATAAGATATCCATTGGATTGGTTAACACATGCGGATAATTTCTCGAACCGTGAAATAGAGGATGCAGTTTGTGGGCCATTATCTTTGCCATTTATTTCGCACGCTTCAGACAGGGAACTCGGTTTAGGAATTCGGACACATCCTCCTTATAAAAATTTATTATAAGGGTTTGGAGTTCGGCAATGAGATTGGTAGGTCATGGATATATGACCACTAGATATCTGCCCTTTTTGGGAAATCCTAGATTTATTCCAGGCTTAAATTATAAGGTATTCCATCGTTGGAGGCTTAAAAATATTATATATATAAATCAATTGATCAATGATCAATCCTTTATCAACACGCCCTTATAATTTCAGGGAGTTTCAGTTAAAATATGATGTGCCATCATCAGACAAGTTTAACTTTTTTCAGGCAAAACATTATCTGTTGCAAATGTTAGTCGAAGAATCAAGGATCGTTCATAAACATCCGATCCTAGATTGTCCAAGAGTTAAAAAGGGTCTTTTATCTATTTTATATGGTATACTACAAACCCCAGAGATGGAGAGAGTTATTGCAGATTACACTAATAGGTGGGGCAATTATAACCTTAGTACCAGTGTGATTATTCCCAAGAGCTTTGAAATTATTAAGAATATTACAAAGTCAGCCAATTTCAGAGACTCTCACTTCAGATTAATACACTTTGATTATATTACCCCAAGAAGGGCACAAAAATTGAATAAATTAATAGATAATAAATGTGTAAAATGTGGGGAGGTAGATCATCTATAGTCCACATGGTGTTTTCATGTCCCAAGGTTAGACAGATGTGGGGTAAAATTGAATATTTCCTTCTTATGGTTACAAAGAAGAAGATTCACTTATTGGGGGAAAATTCTATCTTCTTAAATAAGGAGGTTAACTGGGGGGTAAACACTAAATTTATACAGTGGGTCATAATTTTAACGAGATCCTCACTCTATGCAAATTGGGTCAATGATAAGATCCCCTCCATAGGAACAGTTAAAAAAAAGCTACTCAGACAGGCGTTCCTGGAGGCCTATGATACTAAATTTTATAACAAAGGAAATGTTTTGAGTTACAAGAAAACATGGCTGGGATTTATTAAGTATATGGGGGAAGATGCTGTGTTAAGTATATCACAAATAATCCCACTGTCCGTGGGAAGCGAGGAAGTATTGGATTAATTTGCCCCTTTTTTTTTTCTCTCTCCTCTCTTCTCTTTCTCTCTCTTTTCTTTTATGCTTGGAGGGGTGGGGATGAGTGGGGAATGGACAAGTTCCATATTTGTCTGAATCGATAAGATAATAGTACGAAGACATTTAGCATCTTGATTAAAGATTGTTGAATTATAGTGGAAAGAGAGTGAAGCGAAAGAAGGGGGAACAGTGGGGTACCATAAATCAGTGATGGTTAACTATTTTTATAGATGTAATAATATCCTAAATGACTTTCTTCTTGTTATGTGTTTGAAGTTTTGCTCACACTCTTATCTTTTTCTTTTGTACATTTTATACAATTTTTCTAATAAAGAATAAAAAAATAAAAAAATAGTATATTAAAATACAATTCATTTGTGTACACGAAAATCCCCTAAAATAAACATTTTAATAAAAATTTTTTTATAGGTTTAAATTGCATTCTCTACCTGCCCATTTAAGCTAAGACATGCTACATATGCGTATTTTGCATAAAGCAGACATTTGCTAAAGAAGAGAAAGAAATGGTTAAATTGCATCCTAGAGCTGCCCATTTAAGCTGACATGCTACATATCTGTTTGGAGCTAAAACTAGACATTTGCGGAAAGAGACAATGACATGGTTAAAGCGCATTCTCTATCTGCCCATTTAAGCTAAGACATGCTACATATGCGTATTTCGCATAAAGCAGACATTTGCTAAAAAAGAGAAAGACATGGTTAAATTGCATCCTAGAGCTGCCCATTTAAGCTAAGACATGCTACATATCTGTTTGGAGCTAAAACTAGACATTTGCGGAAAGAGACAATGACATGGTTAAAGCGCATTCTCTATCTGCCCATTTAAGCTAAGACATGCTACATATGCGTATTTCGCATAAAGCAGACATTTGATAAAAAAGAGAAAGAAATGGTTAAATTGCATCCTAGAGCTGCCCATTTAAGCTAAGACATGCTACATATCTGTTTGGAGCTAAAACTAGACATTTGCGGAAAGAGACAATGACATGGTTAAAGCGCATTCTCTATCTGCCCATTTAAGCTAAGAAATGCTACATATGCGTATTTTGCATAAAGCAGACATTTGCTAAAAAAGAGAAAGAAATGGTTAAATTGCATCCAAGAGCTGCCCATTTAAGCTAAGACATGCTACATATCTGTTTGGAGCTAAAACTAGACATTTGCGGAAAGAGACAATGACATGGTTAGAGCACATCCTAGTGCTGCACATTTAAGCTAAGACATGCTACATATGCGTATTTCGCATAAAGCAGACATTTGCTAAAAAAGAGACAGAAATGGTTAAATTGCATCCTAGAGCTGCACATTACACAAACACACTGTTTGAGGATTACAGCGGTAATTGTCTAACTAATTAACCATGTTGTGCAAGAGTACTCACCAACAAGCCACCCAGGGGTAAACTGTCTGCCCTCAAACTGCCACCACAGGGACGAGGATGCGGGCATCATGACAAGCCCCTCCGAAATTCACACACACCTGCATATTCCGCATCCATGTGTCACAAACAAACTGCACGTTGAGACTATGGAAGTGTTTGCGATTTCGGAAGGGCAAGTCATTTTCTGGAGCACGCAGCGCAATGTGGGTGCAATCTATTGCTCCAAAGATATTGGGCATTCGAGCTATTGCAAATAATTCCCTCTTCAGGTGCCTCCAATCACCATAATTTTGAGGGAATCCTATGTAATGCTTACTGACTTGTACCATGGCATCCAGAAAGTTGTCAAAAACCACAGAGAAGGTATCCTGAGCCAGCCCATGCATGTACCCCTCTCCAGATTGAAAACTCCCGGAGGCCAGGACATATACAGTGCATCTTCATAATGTTTGTTCATATGCATAATAAATACTTATTAAACGCAATCTTATAGTAAAAAGCACACGTCCACGCTAACATGAATGAAAGTGCATACTTGTGTATAATGTGCATAGACATGGCATAGAATCTGATCGATCAATGTTGCTGCAATATTGTTTAAAAATGATAAAGTAACTGCTGACATCTGTAGTATTGTATATATAAGTGATTGGTGAGATGTCAATATTGTACACGTCCCATTAAAATCGCCATAATAATGAATATCTTCAGGCTGACATCTATAATATTGTATATATAAGTGATTGGCGAGATGTCAATATTTTACGTGTCCCATTAAAATCGCAATAATAATGAATATCTTCCGGCTGACATCTATAATATTGTATATATAAGTGATTTGCGAGATGTCAATATTATAGACTGTCGTTTATGTATATGTAGTATTGTAGTATTGAGTGAGAAACTTCTGAAAGGGGCGATACAGTCCCAATGCTGTAATCTGTATGGTTGAAGCTTATAATGAAGTCATCATATTAGCAACCTGCCTGTCTAGTTTGCAAATCTTCATTCTGTTCTTGTATTTTAAAACATTCTTCTTGTGTGCTGATTAAAAAGATAAATGTGTGCTCTGCTGTTGTGTGATGCGTGTTATGTACATATATACGTATGTATTGTGATTCTCTCCCACATATGCTGACTTATATAAAGCAGTATAGCATTGTTGTTCTTTCCCAAAAAGTGACAGCTGTAATATTTTCTAATGATCTGTTCTTATTGTACGTAATTCCTAATGGTATATTATGAAATAGTGATGTTAAAGGGACACTAAATCCATATTTTAGGCTTCATGATTCATAGAGAGAATCTAATGTTAAGCAACCTTCCAATGTAGTTGTATGATGTAAATATGTTCATAGTTTATATATGTTTTCCACCCAGAATATAAATGCACATATATGAGTGAATGACAAAAGTCATGTATGTGCATCTATCAATGATCATGTGTTAAGCCTATGTAGATATGCTGTTCATGCAAGCATATGAGTTGACAAAATGAAATGCTATAATAGAGGTAAATGAGAAGTGTTTCCAATTGTCTACTGTTTGTGAATAATGAAATGTAAAAATTATTTTTCTGTCCGTTTAAATCTGATGTAATTTTTAAAAAAGATTTCGTATTGGTGATGGTGATTTGTAGTTGATGTAATGTAAATGTATATAACAATTTGATGTTGTAGTGAATTTCACACAAGTAAAAGCCATAACTCCATAGGGAAATAGTAAATTCTTGATCTATTTGTCATAGAGGGACTAAATCAAGAAAGAATGAGTTATTTTCACAATTGTAACGCTGGTATTACGAGTTTTCAAGTCTACACATTTTGCGTGCGTTAGGTAAATCTGCCTGTCGCGTGCACGAGCACGTCTTCCCCATAGAAGTCAATGGAGGAGAAAAACTTGTGTTGAAATAAAATCCAACAGTTGTTTTGAGCGTAAAGTGAGTGACGTCATGTTCATGTGTGAAAAATTGGCTAAATTGTGTTTATTTCTTAATTAAAATCAGTTTTGTGTAGGTAATGTGCTGTATATTGTTTGTATGTATTGATTAGTGTATGTATGTGATAATATTCGTAGTTATATGTAACTATAGGAGTGTCTGCTCCCGTCTGTCTATGTAAGTCAATGTAAAATGTATTTGTGTGGGTTTTTTTCAAACACCCGAGATCTCATAACTTTGATCCGTTCTATTTTGACATGAAAATGTAAAATCTTAAAAATAAATATTGTGTAGTGTTTGTATGAGTGTAAGTGTAGTTTGTGTGTTTGGAGTGATTTTTGTTAGCGGTATATGATTAACTACTGGGTCTGGGTTTACGTTAATGATTTGAGCGGAGATGGATATTTTTGTTGCATTATGTAAACTCGTAATACCAGCGGTAGTGAAAAAGCAGCGTTAGGAGGCTTTTTCACTCATAACGCACAACTCGTAATTGTCATTATATGGCTGGGTTATAACACAATATATTTAATAATTATTCTTTAAAATAAACCCCCAATAAAATGCATATACCAAGACAATAAAATTAATGTAAATTCCTGAATTATTTTTATTAGTTAATATTTATAAACACATTGAAATATATCTGTAGGAACCAGAATATGAGTCAAACTATACAGTGTTCAGACTGTTGCAATACGCTTTACAAAGCAAACCAAATTGTAACTTTATAACTAGCCTTATTCACAATTGAATTGCATTAAAATATCACACTGAGACCAAGATATAAGCCACTAACATTCAGACTGGTACAATTTTAACAGTGCTTAGTTAAACAATAGGACAATATACACTCTAATTGAAACACCAGAAGTTATATCTATATTCTATATGTAAACAGTCTTATCTAAGATTGGATCAGCCAATAGGATTGAGCTCGCATTCTATTGGCTGATCCAATCAGCCAATTGAATGCCAGCTCAATCCTATTGGCTGATTGGATCAGCCAATAGGATTGAACTTCAATCCTATTGGCTGATCCAATCAGCCAATAGGATTTTTTTCTACCTTAATTCCGATTGGCTGATAGAATTCTATCAGCCAATCGTAAATTGAAGGGACGCCATCTTGGATGACGTCATTTAAAGGAACCTTCATTCTTCAGTTGGACGTCATTTGAAGAGGATGTTCCGCGTCAGATGTCTTGAAGATGGAGCCGCTCCGCGCCGGATGGATGAAGATAGAAGATGCCGTCTGGATGAAGACTTCTGCCTGTCTGGAGGACCTCTTCTTCCCGGCTTGGATGAAGACCTCTGCCCATCTGGTGGACCACTTCACCCGGCTTTGTTGAGGACTTCGACCCGGTTGGGTGAAGACTTCTCAAGATAGGGTGATCTTCAAGGGGTTAGTGTTAGGTTTTATTAAGGGGGTAATGGATGGGTTTTAGAGTAGGATTGGGTGTGTGGGTGGTGGGTTTTAATGTTGGGGGTATTGTATTTTTTTTTACAGGTAAAAGAGCTGATTACTTTGGGGCAATACCCTGCAAAAGGCCCTTTTAAGGGCTATTTGTAATTTAGTATAGGTTAGGGCTTTTTATTATTTTGGGGAGCTTTTTTATTTTATTAGGGGGATTAAATTAGGTGTAATTAGTTTAAAAAAACTTGTAATTATTTCATTATTTTCTGTAATTTAGTGTTTTTTTATATTTTAGATAATTGTTAGCCCATAAAACTCTTAACTACTGACTTTTAAATGTTGTACCAGTCTTGACAGGAGAGGGTCTACCGCTCACTTTTTGGAAGACTCGTAATACTGGCATTATGCAAGTCCCATTGAAAATATAGGATACGCAATTGACGTAAGTGGATTTGCGGTATTTTCGAGTCTGGCCAAAAAAGTGAGCGGTGAGCCCGTCATTTCAAGACTCGTAATACCAGCGGGCATTAAAAATCAGTGTTGGGACCTCTCAACGCTGCTTTTTAAGGCTAACGCAAGACTCATAATCTAGCAGAGTATGTTTTATAGTTATAGCACATCAAAGTGATTTCTATACATTCATCTTATAATATTTTAATAGATGTATTTAAAGTTTTATAAACATTTAGTGTATAACTATGTGATATGACTTAGGTCAACCCATGTTGGAATTCTGTACTAGCATCTTTGAGCATCGTCTGTAAGATAGAAACAAAAAACAACAATATGTTATATTTCAAAAATGGGATCATTATAATTGTTATTTAATCTATTATAAATTTGAATCTCCCATATATATATATATATATATATATATATATATATATTGTGACAGAATCCAAGGCATAGTAATGGAAGGTGTCTATATTCCCTCAAAAGTGCTGCAGTGCGGGGTATGGTCTGACAACCCCAGGGAGAATTGTTATGTTTGTTTGCCACATAGAGAAAATATGTGATTTATTTCTGGGTCCCTGGGGTGGAGTATTTGGAGAGTAGGGTGGGCCAGTGCTCCACCCCGCAGTTTGCAGGTAGCACATTATGTCAAAAAGTCCAGTCCAGGAATTCTGTCTGACTCAGCTAGCTACTCACCTGCATGTGGTAATTGACAGCAGGTGCTAATAAAATCCCCAGTCAGGGTTTGAGAGGTAGATTTGCCAGCAGTAAAGGAAAACTGAAAACACTCTCCTGAGAGACTGAGAGAAATTATCTCTAAAGGACAAAGTTTGAAAGGTCTGTGCAATATTACTTTTGTGAAAAAAGCTACTTAGTGCAGACAGTTGTACTTGTTAGTAAGTGCTCAGTGGAGCAAGCCTCTTTTGTTTTGTTTATGTTTATTTTGCCTGTTTTTGCCAGACCTGATAATAAACAGACTGTATTTTATAAAGCTACAACCTTGTGTGGTGTTTGCAGCTTTAAGGACTGTGTGTTTCCAAGATCCCAGGTCACATATGGTGGAGGTAGCGGGCAACACACTGATAGTCTGTTACGGAAACAATACCACACTTAAAATGGAGGAAGTTGTAAAGGCTTTACTACAGGCTACGGCCTCACAGCAACAGGCCACTGCCACACAGCAGCAAGCTACTGCCAGCCAGCAAGAAAATATTGCAGTGCTACAAAAACTGGTATTAACACAAAGAGAGGAACAGCAGAATATCACACTTACCATGCAGCAGGAGATTCGAGGCTTATCTGAAAGACTGGGCAGGTGTGCTGCAGAAATTCCACACAGTTCTAAGACTGTGAGAGTGAGTAACTATTTGCAAAAGATGGTGGCTACAGATGATGTGGAGGCTTACCTGATGGCTTTTGAAAGGACAGCCGAAAGAGAAGGGTGGCCTGCGTCTGAATGGGCAAGTCTCCTTGCGCCATTTCTGAGTGGAGAACCTCAGAAGGCATATTATGATTTGGAGCCTAACAGTTCCCAAGTGACAGACAGCACACACCTGATGCTCGTGGTAGAGGGCCACTGCACACACCTCTCTGTAATATGTAGACAACTGATTTCCACAGCACCAAAAAATGATAGGAAAATTGTTGAACAAACTTAGCCTTTATTATTCCATTTCAGCACTTGGCACACAGCAGCAAAAAAAGCGACGTTTCGGGCTGTTAAGCAATAAGCATGAGTAAGGGTTAACAGCCCGAAACGTCGCTTTTTTTGCTGCTGTGTGCCAAGTGCTGAAATGGAATAATAAAGGCTAAGTTTGTTCAACAATTTTCCTATCATTTTTTGGTGCTGTGGAAATCAGTTGTCTACATGATTTGGAGCCTGAGCAGGCCAGTGACTATAAAAAGCTAAAAACAGAAATCTTGGCCCGCCTGGGAGTAACGACAGCAGTAAGGGCCCAGCGATTTCACTCCTGGACTTACAGTCAAGACAAAGCCGTGCGGTCACAGATGTTTGACTTGATACATCTTGCCAGGAAATGGCTACAGCCAGAGGTCAACTCAGCTAGTCACATTGTGGAACAGCTCGTGATGGACCGGTTCCTGCGAGGATTGCCTGTTTCCCTGCGGCAGTGGGTCAGCCAGAGTGAACCTAAAACTGCTGACGGTCTAGTTGCCCTGGTGGAACGCTATTTGACTGCCGGAGAGTTTCTACAAATCCCCAACCAGAAAAGACCTAGAACCCCGAAGATCCAGAGTCCCAGTAAATTGGGTAAGACTGTTCCAGGGAAAAGGGGGTATCGGGAGGAGCAGATGGGTTTTTACAACCCGAGGGACATTACAGCAAGGGACAAGAGTTTTGTGAGGCAGGAAGGGTCCACAATAGCCTCAAAGATGTTGTCTAATGCTAATATTAAATGTTTTCAATGTAAAGAGTATGGACATTTTGCAAAGGACTGCCCTGAGAATGATGTTGCTATGGAATGTAATGTTGGCAATATGAGAGACAATTATTCATTGTACTCTCGCTCAGTATATGTAATTACCAAAAATGATTGTTTAAATGGCCACCCTTGGTGCACTGTAAGGGTGGAGGGAAATGAAATTAAAGCTTTGCTGGACTCTGGTAGCATGGTTACGCTCATAGACAGGGGTCTGTTGAGAAATACTCCTATTGATATTACCAGAACCTAGATATTGCTTGTGTCCATGGGGACATACACAAGTATCCAACTGCTAAAGTACTTATTGAAACTCAAAATGGCCCTATAAATCATAGAGTTGGTTTAGTGGATAAATTAGTCCATGAAATGATAATAGGCAGAGATTTTCCCCATTTTTTGAATCTATGGGATGCTGCTGAGGAAAATTCACCGGATTCAGTAGAGGGCGCTGTTTGTGACTTTCCTTTTTCTGATTTATTGGGGGATGACTTAGACAAAATAACTCCTGCTAGAGGGAAACACTCAACCCCTATGGAAACCCTAGTTGGAGATAATACTGAACAGAATAATACAGGTCAATCTAATATATCTGAACCTGATGTGGAAATAACTGACCTAGAGGTTAGCCCAAGTAACTTTAGGGCTGCACAATGGGAGGATCCAACTTTAGCTGCGGCTAGAAACTATATTTCCATAAGAAATGGCACCTCCATTAATACTGATAAAGCACTCACCTATCCATACTTTGAAGTGGAAAATGATTTATTGTACAGAGTTGGGAAAAAGGAGTCTGTCAAACAGCTGTTAGTACCCCAGGCATATTGACACACTGTAATAAATCTGGCACATAGCCACATACTTGGGGGGCACTTGGGGATTGAAAAAACCAGAGAGAGAATTCTTAGGAGGTTTTATTGGCCAGGTGTAATGGCATCTATCACAAATTATTGTTCTTCTTGTCCTGAATGCCAATTAACTGCCCCTCTTACAGCATACCGTAGCCCCTTGGTGCCCTTACCCATAATTGAGGTCCCATTTGAACGCATTGGTATGGATTTTGTGGGTCCTCTTGTAAAGTCTGCAAGGGGGCACCAGTATATATTGGTAATAGTAGACTATGCTACACGTTACCCTGAGGCAATACCCATGCGTACTACTTCAGCAAAAGCAATTGCTAAGGAGTTAATGTTAATGTTCAGCCGTGTTGGGATTCCCAAAGAAATATTAACAGACCAAGGCACTCCATTTATGTCGAGAATTACAAAGGAGTTGTGTAATCTTCTTCATATAAAGCATCTGAAAACATCCGTATATCACCCACAAACTGATGGTCTGGTAGAGCGATTTAATAAAACACTAAAGGCTATGCTCAAAAAAGTAATTGATAAAGATGGAAAAAACTGGGATTTCCATTTTCCTTATTTAATGTTTTCAATCCGAGAGGTCCCTCAAGCTTCTACTGGGTTTTCGCCCTTTGAACTTTTGTTTGGAAGACACCCCAGAGGGCTGCTAGACATAGCTAAGGAGACTTGGGAACAGGAGTAAACCCCTCACAGAAGTGTGATTGAACATATAACTCAGATGCAGGATCGGATGACAGCCATTATGCCCATAGTTAGAGAACACATGGAAAATGCCCAACAGCACCAGCAGAAGAGCTATAATAGAAATGCCAGGGTTCGTGTGTTTAATCCAGGAGACAGAGTACTATTCCTGGTTCCCACTGTAGAGAACAAATTTTTGGCAACATGGCATGGGCCATATGAAGTCATTGACAGAGTGGGGGAAGTAAATTATAAAGTAAGACAGCCTGGGAGGCGAAAGGAGGTACAGATTTACCATGTGAATTTACTTAAACCGTGGAAAGAAAGAGAAACACTTGTGGCTATAAAAACAGCAGACCTCCCTACAATGGAGAAGCATGAACCCATAGTCAATATCTCAGAAACCCTGTCTATCCACCAGAAGAGGGAGGTAACAGACTTCATCAGATTAAATAAAGATGTTTTCTCCTCAGTCCCAGGAAGAACTACGATAATAGAGCATGACATTGTCACTGAACAGGGAAAAAGGATAAATCTAAAGCCATATAGAATACCTGAAGCCCGGAGGGAAGCAATCAAATTGGAAGTAAAGAAAATGCTGGACCTTGGGGTAATTGAAGAATCCCAAAGTGACTGGAGTAGCCCTATTGTGCTTGTACCAAAGCCTGATGGCACAATCAGGTTTTGTAATGATTACCGGAAGCTGAATGCAATATCCAAGTTTGATGCATACCCCATGCCAAGGGTTGATGAACTTGTGGAGAGACTCGGGAGAGCCAGGTACCTTACCACATTGGATTTGACCAAGGGTTATTGGCAAGTGCCGCTTACAGGACGGGCAAAGGAAAAGACTGCCTTCTCTACTCCAGATGGGCTCTTCCAATACAAGGTGTTACCTTTTGGCCTACATGGTGCTCCAGCAACATTTCAAAGAATGATGGACCGGATATTAAGGCCACATGCTCATTATGCTGCAGCTTACTTAGATGACGTGGTCATACATAGCGAAGATTGGGAGTCTCACTTGCCAAAAGTGCAAGCTGTCCTTAATTCCATAAGAAATGCCGGTCTGACAGCAAATCCGAGTAAATGTACCATTGGCTTGGAGGAGGCCAAGTATATTGGCTATTCCATTGGAAGAGGAATAGTAAAGCCACAACTTGCTAAAGTTGAAGCCATAAGGAATTGGCCACGACCTATGATGAAGAAACAGGTCAGAACATTTCTTGGGCTTGTTGGCTACTACAGAAGGTTTATCTCCAACTTTGCTACTATAGCGGGTCCTTTAACTGACCTCACTAAAGCAAAAGCTCCAGTAATAGTGAAATGGTCCTCTGAAGCTGAACAGGCATTTCAAAATCTCAAGGAAGCCATCTGTAGACAACCAGAGTTTGTTTTACAGACGGATGCCTCTGATGTAGGGCTTGGAGCAGTGCTTTCCCAGGAAAGTCAAAGTGAAGAGCACCCAATACTATACCTGAGCCGTAAACTTCAACCTAGAGAAAAGAACTATTCGATTGTTGAAAAGGAGGGTCTAGCAATTAAATGGGCTTTTGAAACTCTCAAATATTATTTGTTGGGCAGAAAATTTAGACTAGTTACTGATCATGCACCTCTCAAATGGATGAGTCAAAATAAGGATAATAATAGTAGAGTTACACGCTGGTTCCTTAGTTTGCAACCCTATCTCTTCTCAGTAGAACACAGGGCAGGAAGTAAACAGGGTAATGCTGATGGCCTTTCACGTATGCATACGCTTTTGGCCATGGTCGCTCACCCCACTAGGTCTGAGCTGGCGGGGAGGATGTGTGACAGAATCCAAGGCATAGTAATGGAAGGTGTCTATATTCCCTCAAAAGTGCTGCAGTGCGGGGTATGGTCTGACAACCCCAGGGAGAATTGTTATGTTTGTTTGCCACATAGAGAAAATATGTGATTTATTTCTGGGTCCCTGGGGTGGAGTATTTGGAGAGTAGGGTGGGCCAGTGCTCCACCCCGCAGTTTGCAGGTAGCACATTATGTCAAAAAGTCCAGTCCAGGAATTCTGTCTGACTCAGCTAGCTACTCACCTGCATGTGGTAATTGACAGCAGGTGCTAATAAAATCCCCAGTCAGGGTTTGAGAGGTAGATTTGCCAGCAGTAAAGGAAAACTGAAAACACTCTCCTGAGAGACTGAGAGAAATTATCTCTAAAGGACAAAGTTTGAAAGGTCTGTGCAATATTACTTTTGTGAAAAAAGCTACTTAGTGCAGACAGTTGTACTTGTTAGTAAGTGCTCAGTGGAGCAAGCCTCTTTTGTTTTGTTTATGTTTATTTTGCCTGTTTTTGCCAGACCTGATAATAAACAGACTGTATTTTATAAAGCTACAACCTTGTGTGGTGTTTGCAGCTTTAAGGACTGTGTGTTTCCAAGATCCCAGGTCACAATATATATATATATATATATATATATGTAGATAGAGAGCACTCTCACTTTCAAAATCCTGATGCCAGGGTGCCAGCAGATAAATATACACGATGGAGGAAGGCACTCACTGGTCTTTTCATCAAAAAAATATTTTATTTAGCGTGACGTTTCGAGGACACACTCCCCTTCCTCTGACAAAAAATAAACTGAAAGTGACTAAACATATAAAGCCAAACAAACCCCTCCCAGTGAAAAATGCGCCAAAACGGTTACCATAGTGATCCTCAATAATTTAATAATCACTATGGTAACCGTTTTGGTGCAATTTTCACTGGGAGGGGTTTGTTTGGCTTTATATGTTCAGTCACTTTCAGTTTATTTTTTGTCTGAGGAAGGGGAGTGTGTCCCCGAAACGTCACGCTAAATAAAATATTTTTTTGATGAAAAGACCAGTGAGTGCCTTCCTCCATTGTGTGTATATATATATATATATATATATATATATATATATATATATATATATATATATATATATATGTATATATATATATATATATATATATATATATGTAATACAGTCTGAGGCATATAGCTAATATGTTGAATATATGTAAATATATATATATATATATATATATATATATTCATTCATACAAAATACAGCAGATTAAATATTGTTATATATATTTTTTTTAAATCATGCAGGCTGTATTAAAATGAAATTTAGTTACAATGCTGCATTTGTCTCTGCTTAGCCACTTTTCATTGTCTAGAATTTGTGGATTTAAGCTTTAGGGTTATTAACAAGTCTATTCTAATCACAATACAGTCAGAATTTATTTGCTTATCTGATTTTATCACAGAATGTCATCTCCAAACATTTTATGATGCATGCTGGCCTGGTTGACCATCAGGCCCCTGTTAGCTATCCCCTGCAGGGCTGGGGGCATCAAAAGCTATGTTGATCAGGAAAAAGTGTCTCATATCTGATTTCATATACTGAATACACAGCTAATATAGATTGACCATCTCTTATTGAGTTTTTTTTCCCTTGAAATGACTGATGGCAAAATGTGTTAGGGCCAGAAAAAAAAGTTAGTGACAATCTGCTTCACACCTTAGTAAGAACATTTTTATTTTCAAGTGACCTTATGATTCATCCTGTGTAATCAAAAGAAGGGGCTAAATTACACACAGGGACATTTTATCTGCATTGAGCTTTGAGATGTGTATTCAGATTACATGAGTTTCAAGTCAATTCCTGACATCAGAATTGTAACCTTATAATAAATATCCGATAAGAATATGGCTTTACATATAAACAAATTCTTTTGTCTTATTATATACATATATGTTGGTATAGTAACATATATACATATATATATATATATATATATATATATATATATATATGTAATGGGTTTGATAAGAAAGAGAATCCTGAAGTGTAATTAAAGATAAAAGATAGGGAATTCAGCACTCTTTATAAAAATAATTTTATTAACTCACATATAGAAATGTACCCTAGTTATGCTTAGGCTGCAAATTACAGGAAAATGGTGCCTACATACAATATGCATAATGACTAAACACCTAAATGAATGTATACAAGAATACAGAAAGTGTCACGTGTGTAAATATCATACAGCGGTTACAGATGTTAATGAGTACACTGAGAATGATTGCATATAGCAACAATTAAAGTTAAAAGTATAGCAGAGGTAATTTGTTAGCCCTTCTATACCTTACTGCTCTCAGTACCTCTCAGAGGAGGCCTCTGGTTATCGAGGTCAATACTGGGCAGATAAATTTAACTTTAAGGCTAAATCCAAGTACATGCCACAATTGCCCATGGTACCAGCGGTAAACATTTTTGTAAAACAAGTTGAAATAGAGGTTAATAAACTATCGTTCACCGGATTGGTTAACGACAATCTAACAAAAGCAGAACGGAAGGCACTAAATGAACTTATAAATGCCAAAGGATTCATAATTAAGCCGGCGGACAAAGGTGGGAACCTAGTCCTCTGGGATGAGAACATGTATGTTCTCGAAGCCAAATGGCAGCTTTTAGATAAAACATTTTACAAAAGCCTCACTTTTAGTCCTACTTCCTCTGTACAGTTTACTTTGTTTAACATTCTTAAAGAGGCAAAAAAGAGAAGCATAATAACAAACTCTGAACTAAACTATGTCTACCCTGAGTACCCGGTCATGCCAGTCTTCTATTGTATCCCCAAGATACATAAGAATGCAAGCCATCTGCCAGGCCGTCCGATAATTGCTGGCATTGGGAGCTTGACTACATACAGGGAGTGCAGAATTATTAGGCAAATGAGTATTTTGACCACATCATCCTCTTTATGCATGTTGTCTTACTCCAAGCTGTATAGGCTCGAAAGCCTACTACCAATTAAGCATATTAGGTGATGTGCATCTCTGTAATGAGAAGGGTGTGGTTTAATGACATCAACACCCTATATCAGGTGTGCATAATTATTAGGCAACTTCCTTTCCTTTGGCAAAATGGGTCAAAAGAAGGACTTGACAGGCTCAGAAAAGTCAAAAATAGTGAGATATCTTGCAGAGGGATGCAGCACTCTTAAAATTGCAAAGCTTCTGAAGCGTGATCATCGAACAATCAAGCGTTTCATTCAAACTAGTCAACAGGGTCGCAAGAAGCGTGTGGAAAAACCAAGGCGCAAAATAACTGCCCATGAACTGAGAAAAGTCAAGCGTGCAGCTGCCAAGATGCCACTTGCCACCAGTTTGGCCATATTTCAGAGCTGCAATATCACTGGAGTGTCCAAAGCACAAGGTGTGCAATACTCAGAGACATGTCCAAGGTAAGAAAGGCTGAAAGACGACCACCACTGAACAAGACACACAAGCTGAAACGTCAAGACTGGGCCAAGAAATATCTCAAGACTGATTTTTCTAAGGTTTTATGGACTGATGAAATGAGAGTGAGTCTTGATGGGCCAGATGGATGGGCCTGTGGCTGGATTGGTAAAGGGCAGAGAGCTCCAGTCCGACTCAGACGCCAGCAAGGTGGAGGTGGAGTACTGGTTTGGGCTGGTATCATCAAAGATGAGTTTGTGGGGCCTTTTCGGGTTGAGGATGGAGTCAAGCTCAAGTCCCAGTCCTACTGCCAGTTTCTGGAAGACACCTTCTTCAAGCAGTGGTACAGGAAGAAGTCTGCATCCTTCAAGAAAAACATGATTTTCATGCAGGACAATGCTCCATCACACGCGTCCAAGTACTCCACAGCGTGGCTGGCAAGAAAGGGTATAAAAGAAGAAAATCTAATGACATGGCCTCCATGTTCACCTGATCTGAACCCCATTGAGAACCTGTGGTCCATCATCAAATGTGAGATTTACAAGGAGGGAAAACAGTACACCTCTCTGAACAGTGTCTGGGAGGCTGTGGTTGCTGCTGCACACAATGTTGATGGTGAACAGATCAAAACACTGACAGAATCCATGGATGGCAGGCTTTTGAGTGTCCTTGCAAAGAAAGGTGGCTATATTGGTCACTGATTTGTTTTTGTTTTGTTTTTGAATGTCAGAAATGTATATTTGTGAATGTTGAGATGTTATATTGGTTTCACTGGTAAAAATAAATAATTGAAATGGGTATATATTTGTTTTTTGTTAAGTTGCCTAATAATTATGCACAGTAATAGTCACCTGCACACACAGATATCCCCCTAAAATAGCTATAACTAAAAACAAACTAAAAACTACTTCCAAAACTATTCAGCTATGATATTAATGAGTTTTTTGGGTTCATTGAGAACATGGTTGTTGTTCAATAATAAAATTAATCCTCAAAAATACAACTTGCCTAATAATTCTGCACTCCCTGTATACAACACCTTGCCTTCATATATCATGGACACTGCAGACCTTTTGAGGAAAATTGACGGTTTGACTGTCCCTTCAGGAGCAATACTGGCATGTTTAGATGTTGAGGGATTATACTCCTCTATCCCACACAAAATTGGCATTCAGGCTTGCAAACACTTTCTCATGATGAGAGGCACACAAGCCCAAGAACATACAGAGTTTGTGATGGAACTTTTACAGTTCATACTCACTAACAATGTATTTATGTTTGACAACAAAATATATGTCCAACAGCAAGGGACAGCAATGGGGGCAACTTGTGCCCCCACATATGCATGTCTACACCTTGGTGCATGGGAGATGGAGGATGTGTATCAGAGCCCTCTTTTTGAGGAGAACATCCACATATGGCTTTGATATGTGGATGACATATTCCTCATATGGGAGGGCTCTGAGGAAAAACTACTCGATTTTGTTGGAATCCTCAATAAAAACAATAGAAACATCCTACTTACCCTACAGTCTAGTAAGGGAGAAATATCCTTCTTGGATATAAAAATAAAACTGAATCAAGGATCCCTGGAAACCGAGAATTTCCGCAAGAGCACTGCCACTAATAGCCTGTTACTTGCATCGAGCCACCATCCTGAGCACCTTAAAAAGGGCATACCAAAAGGGCAGTTTCTCAGGCTACGCCGCAACTGTTCTACAAAAGCAAAAATATTTTGAACATGCGGCAACAATGGAGGAACGGTTTATATGATGATAATGTTAAGAACAAAAACACCAAGAGTAATTTTGCAAAACATTTTAAAGTAGCCCATACAAGTAATCCTGACTCTCTATCCTTTATAGGCATAGATAGAGGCATCACTAATAATAGAGGAGGGGATAATGATAAGACCCTCCTTCGCAAAGAATGCCGGTGGATTTCTATTTTGGAAACACAATTGCCTGTAGGTCTTAATGATAGAATAGACATGGCATGTTTCCTCTAAAATGACACAGCTTAACTACTATCTAATTTAGTCTTCATAACAAAATTTAATGCAACAAAGGAATTATCGAATACTGTAGGAATCAAATTAAGTGACACTTAGTGATCTTCTATAATAAAGTGTAGGTGTGTACATATTAAAGTGTTTTGCTTTTTGAAACATTTTTTATTTATATTTTTGATTGTTTAATTTTTACTGATATTTATTTTTTTGTAACATTTGTTTGTTTCAAATATCGACACATAGTAGTGTTCTTTTGTGTCCCTAAAAACTTTTTGTTAACTTAATGACTCACGCTAATATCTTCACCCTCCAGTAGAGGCGCTCACACAAGTAAGCATAAAAGAGGACGTAAGGTTCTCTACAGTATTACGCCCTGACGAAGCCCTAAGCAAGGAACGGGTTTAATGCGCATCGGCATTGGTCCAGCCGACCGGAACATGTGATCTGTGCTTGTACCGGAGGTTATTGCAACAATACTGTCTTAGCAAGTTCTTGCCTGGAAATGGACCTACTAAATAAACACCGAGGAGGTTTATCAAGTGTGGACCAACACTGAATAACCTGAGAAATCTGCATTACAGGATTTAAGGTCGTATCTCTCCTTATGGCTGCTTTCATTGATTGATGACTGACAGCTATTTATTTGAGCAAAGATATAAGTGCATTGAGCCACCCTGTCGAGGGGACCCACAATATTACTTCAATAACTCTAGCGATACGCTATGAATGAAATATGCACTTAGACTGACAAGCTGCTTCCTGTGCTTTTTTTGCATTCTGCTTATGTCTAGGATATGATCTGCTACTGCTTGCATGCTCTTTCTAATGAACTTTGCAACCTTTACATCTGACCGACCTTTACTGTTTTAGCAAGATTGAATGCTATTTAATTGTCTCAGTGCTTATTCATCTGTGCCTTACTGTTCCAACTATATTGTACATATCCAAGGGAAACGACCCTAGGGACTACTTAGATCCCAATTATGTTAACCTGCTCGGTAAGAAGCCTCCCATGAGAGGTGCCGTTTTGCAGTAGGGTGTAGTAGTCTGAGTGGTGCTCCCCCTGTATATATAACGCTTATATTTACTAAATTCTTACATACCGATGTATGTTAATTTGTTGATACCATTGAAGATTGAATGCTATCAAATTGTTTCAGTGCTGATTCACCTGTGCCTTACCATTTTCAGCTACATTGTACATATCCAAGGTAAACGAACCTATTGACTACTTAGATCCCAAATTATGTTAACCTGCTCGGTAAGAAGCCTCTTATGAGAGGTGCCATTTGCAGCAGGGTGTAGTAGTCTGGGTGGTGTTCCCTATGTATATACTATGCTTATATGTATGAAATTACACATACCGATGTATGTAAACTTGCTGTTGCGATTAAGGACAGTTATTAACCTCTTTATACCTAAATAAATTTATCTGCCCAGTATTGACCTCGATAACTAGAGGCCTCCTCTGAGAGGTACTGAGAGCAGTAAGGTGTAGAAGGGCTAACAAATTACCTCCGTTATACTTTTTCTAATTGTTGCTATATGCAATCATTCTCAGTGTACTCACGCAGATCCCTGACCGGTCAGGTTTGAATTAACATCTGTAAACGCTGTATGATATTTACACATGTGACACTTTCTGTATTCTTGTATATATTAATTTAGGTGTTTAGTCATTATGCATATTCTATGAAGGCACCGTTTTCCTGTAATTTGCGGCCTAAGCATACCTAGGGTACATTTCTATATGTGAGTTAATAAAATTCTTTTTATAAAGAGTGCTGAATTCCCTGTTTTTTATCTTGAATTACAATTCAGGATTCTCTTTCTTATCAAACCCATTACATATTATTGAAGGGTCTGCATCATTTCCTACTTGCAAGGTATCCTAACATAGGTTTTTTTGTTTAAGGTACCTATACATTTAAAATTAACTCCTAGCAGTTGCTTCCCCACCGTATATTTCTTTATATATATATATATATATATATATATATATATTTCACCTGTACCCTGACATAATCTAGCCATTTGTTTGGGCAAATTAGTTTAGTTAAGTTTAAAAAAAAAAAAATGTTTCGGCAAATTAGTTATGTTAAATTGTTTTTTCGGATCTGTTTCTTTTTTCGGATCCATTCTTTATTCATATGCAAGAATATCTATAACCGCCCCTGAAGCCACCCACATCGCCGCCACTAAATAAAGTTGTTAACATCAAAACCGCCGTCCCCCACATTGCCAACACTACCTAAGCCTATTAACCCCTAAACTGCCGCTCCCCCCACATCGCCAACACTAAATAAACCTATTAACCGCTAAACTGCAGTTCCCCAACATCGCTGACACTAACTAAACATATTAACCCCTAAACCACAGTTCTCCGACATCACCGACACTACCTAAACTTATTAAACCCTAAACCGCCGCCCCCCACATCGCCAACACTAAATAAACCTATTACTCACTAAACCGCCGTTCCCCAACATCGCCGACACTAACTAAACCTATTAACCCCTAAACCGCCATTCCCAAACATCGCCAACACTAACTAAACCTATTAACCCCTAAATTGCAGTTCCCCCGACATCGCTGACACTAATTAAACCTATTAACCCCTAAACTGCAGTTCTCCGATTTTGCTGACACTATCTAAACCTATTAACCCCTAAACCGCATTTCCTTGACATCGCTGACACTAACTAAACCTATTAACCCCTAAACCACAGTTCCCTGAAATCGTTGACCCTAACTAAACCTATTAACCCCTAAACCACATTTCCCCAACATCGCCAACACTAACTAAAACACTAAATAAACCTATTAACCCCTAACCCACCGCCCCCCATATTGCAACAACCTAAATTAAACTATATTAGCCCCTAAACCTAAAACCCCCTAACTTTAACATAATTAAACCTAAATTAAAGTTACAATTATTAACTAATTACCTATTTAAAAATAAATACAAACTTACCTGTGAAATAAAAATAAAATGTTAACTAGCTACAATATAAATATTTACTATCTAACTAGTTAAAATAAATACAAACTTACCTGCGAAATAAAAATAAAATATAAGCTTACACTAATAAAACAAATGATCCAAAAAACAGAATTTATGCTTACCTGATAAATTTCTTTCTCTTGTGATGTATCGAGTCCATGGATTCATCCTTACTTGTGGGATATTCTCCTTCCCTACAGGAAGTGGCAAAGAGAGCACCCACAGCAGAGCTGTCTATATAGCTCCTCCCTTAGCTGTTAGCTCCGCCCCCCAGTCATTCGACCGAAGGCTAGGAAGAGAAAGGAGAAACTATAGGGTGCAGTGGTGACTGAAGTTTTTTAATTAAAAATATACTACCTGTCTTAAACAGACAGGGCGGGTCGTGGATTCGATACATCACAAGAGAAAGAAATTTATCAGGTAAGCATAAATTCTGTTTTCTCTTGTAAGATGTATCGAGTCCACGGATTCATCCATACTTGTGGGATACCAATACCAAAGCTTTAGGACACGGATGAAGGGAGGGACAAGACAGGTACCATAAATGGAAGGCACCACTGCTTGTAAAACCTTTCTCCCAAAAATAGCCTCCGAAGAAGCAAAAGTATCGAATTTGGAAAATTTGGAAAAAGTATGAAGCGAAGACCAAGTCGCCGCCTTACAAATCTGTTCAACAGAAGCCTCATTTTTAAAAGCCCATGTGGAAGCCACTGCTCTAGTAGAATGAGCAGTAATTCTTTCAGGAGGCTGCTGGCCAGCAGTCTCATAAGCCAAACGGATGATGCTTTTCAGCCAAAAGGAAAGAGAGGTAGCCGTAGCCTTTTGACCTCTCCGTTTACCAGAATAAACAACAAACAATGAAGATGTTTGACGGAAATCTTTAGTTGCTTGTAATTAGAACTTTAAAGCATGAACCACATCAAGATTGTGCAACAGACGTTCCTTCTTTGATGAAGGATTAGGACACAGAGAAGGAACAACAATCTCCTGATTGATATTCCTATTAGAAACAACCTTAGGAAGAAACCCAGGTTTGGTACGCAAAACCACCTTATCTGCACGGAAAACTAGGTAAGGTGAGTCACACTGTAAAGCAGATAACTAAGAAACTCTTCGAGCCAAAGAGATACAGTGGGGAAAAAAAGTATTTAGTCAGCCACCAATTGTGCAAGTTCTCCCACTTAAGAAGATGAGAGAGGCCTGTAATTTTCATCATAGGTATACCTCAACTATGTGCAATATCCCTATTACCCTCTTGGAAGGTTATATATATTTGTTTGTAGTTATTCCTTCTTATACAGTTTGCAATGGGAGATGTAAACTGATACCTCTAAGGAATAACAAGTTAAGTTAGTAAGGATTGTAATGAGTTAAATTGACACAAGTGTTCAGGTAAATATACACTTGGACAAAGGACTCTCACTTAGACAAATAGCTCAGTGAAACAGATTGTGAGTATACCTTCAGAGTTTGAGGTTAGTTGCGTAATGTATTTAGTTTCCACTTGGTATATAAGTGCAGACGTTATACAGAGGATGATTATATTTGGTTTAACAGTAAATGATGAAATTATTAAATGAAAGTCTCTCCTTTAGATTAAACAGGTCTAATCAGGCTAGTTAAAGATGGTTAGATGCAACACAGTTAATGTTCAGTTTCAATAATTCAGATAGGCACTTTTGAGTAAATAAGACTCTAGTTTCAATGCAGACATAAATTGATTATATACAGTTTACTTGCGTGGAGTGTTCAATCCGGTAGCGGTACAACTGGGGTCCCCAAGCTAGATTATTCAATCTCATATGAGGTGCTGGAACAGCGTTACAGGCAGGAGACTGTTTGTTCGAATGTAGCGTTTCCAGGCTTCCGGATCCACACGCTGTTAGGCGGATGACGTCATCGGGTTGTGTGAATGTTAGTGAGAGCCGTCCGAATTGTAATTGAGATTAAATAAAAGGAGAACGAGTGAGAAAAAAGGTATTATCCTCAAATGTGGTTTCTTAGGGAAGAGTTATGATAGTCTCCCAATAGGTTCCTGCTGGATAAGTTGATTTTCAAGTTGAAGAGGGTTATAATAGGAGTAAGGTGAAACTATTATTCAGTAAGTCTCACAATACGTTTGCAATTAACAAGCAATTGAAAAGTGCTTGAATCCCTCCTTAAATAGGTGTTGCCTTTCTCTTCTTTGTGATACTTAAAGGGATAGATATTACCACGAATATACTAATAGAGGGGTAATATATATGACAGATCCCTCTCCTCAGGATGCCCACCATCTCCCTAAGCAGCTGGTTTAGTTGGATGTTTTGCATGAAACTCTGAAAGTAGTTGTGGAGCATGGAGATTAGAGTGATGCACCCAAGAATCCTCTTCAGGACCATATCCCTTCCAATGCACCAGGTATTCAACTCTTCTCCAACGGATACGAGAATCAAGGATGCTTTCAATCTCGTATTCAGAGTCATCTGGTAAGGTTTCTACAGGAGGGATGTCAACCTGTGGATGCCCATAGTCGTTTCCCAAGAAAGGTTTCAATAAAGAAACATGAAATGAAGGATGTATCTTCAGATTAGGAGGAAGCTTGAGAGTGACGGCGTTTGGGTTGATTATTTTAGTAATGGTATATGGTCCGATGAATTGATTTGCAAGTTTTTTACAGGGTACAGCAAGCCTTAGATTTTTCGTGGAAAGTAAAACCCGGTCTCCGACTTTAAAGGTCGGAGGTGTACATCTCTTGGTATCGTAATACTTCTTTTGAGTATTTTTGGCTTCTTCGAGATGTTTTTTTAATAGTGCAATAGAAGCCCTGATGTTCTGGGTGTAATCAGAGACGGTAGGATTAGTGGAAACAAGATCCCGTCCTGGAAGTGATTTAGGATGATATCCGTATGTTGCATGGAATGGTGAGGTTTTGGTAGATGTATTTATAGAGTTATTATATGTGAATTCAGCTAATGGCAACCATTCAACCCAGTCATCTTGGAGATGAGAAATATAACAACGGAGATATTGTTCCAGTGTTTGGTTGGTGCGTTCTGTTAATCCATTGGATTGAGGGTGGAATGCTGTTGAAAGTCTTGATGAAATTTGAAGAATTCGACATAATTCTTTCCAGAATTTGGAGGTGAATTGTGTCCCACGATCTGACACGATGGAGGTGGGTAGGCCATGTAGTTTTACTATGTGTGAAAGGAAAATCTTAGCTGTGGTGATGGCATTTGGTATTGATTTTAGTGGTATAAAATGTGCTAGTTTGGTGAGATGGTCAATTACCACTAGAATGGTGGTGAATTGGTTGGAGGGTGGTAGATCTACTATGAAATCCATAGCTATCATAGACCATGGGACTTCAGGTATGGGTAACGGACACATGAGTCTGAATGGCTTATGATGGTCTTTCTTGTTTCTGGCGCATATAGTACACTTCATTACGAATTCAGAAACGTCTTGATCGAGTTGTGGCCACCAGAAGGTCCTTTTGAGAAGTTCCTTTGTTTTTAAGATACCAGGGTGACCTGACAGGGGTGTGTCATGGTAATGACGTAAGAGTTCTTGTCTTAGAGAAGAGGGTATATATGTCCTGTTGTTGTGAACAAGTAATCCTGTTTTTTCATCTATTTCACAGTTTGAAGGGATATCCGGATCAGTTTTTATAGCGTTTAGGATGTCCATTTGAAATGTAGTAGCGGAGGCTATAATTTTTTGAGGATCAATGATGTACTTCTCTTCTGGTTTTTCAATGACAGATTCGAGGGATCTGGAGAGAGCGTCTGCCTTTACATTCTTGGATCCAGGTCGATAAGTTATAATGAAATCGAACCTGTCAAGGAATAAAGCCCAACGGACCTGTCTGGAAGAAAGTGTTTTGTTATTCTTAAGATACTGGAGATTTTTATGATCAGTGTAAATGTAAAATGGTTTCGAGGTGCCTTCAAGTAAATGTATCCAATGTTCCAGGGCACACTTAATGGCCAACAATTCCTTATCTCCCACGGAATAGTTTTGTTCTGCAGTTGTGAGTGTTCTGGAGTAATAGGCAACTGGATGTAGAGTAGGATTAGTCAGACTCTGTTGGGAGAGAACAGCACCAATACCTATGTTAGAGGCATCCACCTCTACTGTATATTGGTAGTCAGGTTGAGGAAGTTGCAGGATAGGATCTGTTGAGAATTTATTTTTTAAGAGTTGAAAGGCATCTTGAGATTCCTTGTTCCATAAGAATTTCTTTTTACCAGTTAACCTGGTAAGTGGTTTAACTATTGATGAGAAGTTTCTTATGAACCGCCTGTAGAAATTGGCAAACCCAAGAAAGCGTTGTAAAGATTTCACTGATGTGGGTCTAGCCCAATTAAGGATAGCAGATACTTTTTCAGGGTCCATGGATACTCCAGTGGGTGATATTATGTATCCTAGAAATTTAATTGTCTTTACATGGAAACAACACTTCTCCATCTTAGCATAGAGTTGATGTTCACGAAGTCTAGATAATACCCACCTTACATGTGTAATATGTTCAGTTTTATTACGAGAGTAAATGAGTATGTCGTCTAAGTAGATTACCACGCACACATCCAGTAGATCTTTAAAAATATCGTTGATAAAGTACTGGAATGTGGCGGGCGCGTTTGTGAGACCAAAAGGCATGACGTTGTACTGGAATAGCCCATAACGGGTTCTAAAGGCAGTCTTCCATTCATCCCCACTCCTCATCCTTATAAGGTTGTAAGCACCTTTTAGATCTAGTTTGGTGAATATTGTAGCTTCGCTCAACCTTTCCAGAAGCTCAGGGATGAGAGGAAGGGGGTATCTGTTCTTGATGGTTATGGAGTTAAGTGCTCGATAATCAATAATGGGTCTTCTGGATCCATCCTTATTAGTGACAAAAAAAATGCCTGCAGCTGCCGAAGATGTGCTGGGTGATATAAAGCCTTTACGCAGATTGTCGTCTAAATATTCCCTCAAGAACTGTAATTCTTTTTGGGATAGAGGAAATATTCTACCAAAAGGTATGACTGCACCAGGCTTTGTATCAATAGGGCAGTCATATGGTCTATGTGGGGGAAGGTTTTCTGCTTCTTTTAAGTTGAATACATCTGAAAATTCAGAATATTCAGGGGGTAAAGCAGGTTCAGCTACTGCGATCTGATTATAAGGAAAACAGGTGGATGAACAATAAGAAGAGGTGAAGTTTATCTTGTTTAGTGACCAATCAATCATTGGGTTATGTTTAAGTAACCATGGATATCCCAGGATAATTGGATGTATGAAGCCTGGAATAATGTCATATGTGATGTATTCCTTGTGTCCAGTTTGTGTAGTAGTGAGTAATGGGATGGTGTGGTGTGTAATAGGGCCCTTTAAATAGTTAGACCCATCAATAACCTTGACATAGACTGGTATTTCTTTCAACACACTTGGTATTTTATTCATATTTACAATGTTTTGATCTATGAACATTCCGAAAGCTCCGGAGTCAATCATGGCCTCGCTCTGGTAGAGGTGTTGATCCCACTGCAAAGACATAGATATTGTCAAATGAGTATTTGTTTTAGATAGATTATTGATTACTATATGCCTTATCTTACCCTTCTTTTGACGAAGTAGGAGAGGACATGCTGATACGCCATGATCCTTGTTGGCGCAGTACATACATAAATTTGATAGGCGGCGTCTTGTTTTTTCTTCCTGGGTTAAAGGACCCTTTATGGTTCCTATTTCCATAAGTACAGCTGTGGAGCTGGGTCTTTCATAGTGAACTGGGTAAAAATTTTTGGCATAAGATTCTGGGTGTTGTCTTTCTAATTTTCGCTCTCTATAGCGGCGATCCATTGAGATACAAACTTTTATTAGAGCTTCTAGAGTTTCCGGTAGTTCTATACGAGAGAGTTTGTCTTTTAGGTATTCGGATAACCCCAGTTTGAATTGTTTTTTCAGGCTGATTACATTCCATTGAGAGTCTGTAGCCCAGAGTTGGAATTCGGCTATGTAATCCTCGACCGCACGTTTCCCTTGTCTCAGAGATCTCAGATTATTTTCTACGGTACTTTGTTTATTGGTATCTTCGTATAATGTGGACATGGCGGCGAAGAAATTTTCTAGTGAGTCTAATATTGGATCCCCAGACTCGAAAAATCTATCTGCCCAAGCTCTGGGTTCTCCACTTAGGTATGATATGGTCGTGCATACTTTAACTCTTTCCGTACTGTATGTTTTAGGTTTCATTGTGAAAAGTAACATGCATGAATTCTTAAATTCTCTGTATTTTGAGCGAACCCCAGAGAATGGGATTGGTTGGTTAATTTGTGGTTCTGATTGGTCACTGGGTTTCTGTGTGAAGTAATCGTTCATTAAACGTTTAAGTGTATTGTTCTCAGTCTTTAATTCATTTAAACCTTGTGCGAGTAATTCAACTTTTAGGTTAAGTGTACCAATCTCATTGGTCATTTGTGCAGGATCCATTTTTACAAAATTTTCAAAGGCTTGTTAATTCTGCAATATCCCTATTACCCTCTTGGAAGGTTATATATATTTGTTTGTAGTTATTCCTTCTTATACAGTTTGCAATGGGAGATGTAAACTGATACCTCTAAGGAATAACAAGTTAAGTTAGTAAGGATTGTAATGAGTTAAATTGACAGAAGTGTTCAGGTAAATATACACTTGGACAAAGGACTCTCATTTAGACAAATAGCTCAGTGAAACAGATTGTGAGTATACCTTCAGAGTTTGAGGTTAGTTGCGTAATGTATTTAGTTTCCACTTGGTATATAAGTGCAGACGTTATACAGAGGATGATTATATTTGGTTTAACAGTAAATGATGAAATTATTAAATGAAAGTCTCTCCTTTAGATTAAACAGGTGTAATCAGGCTAGTTAAAGATGGTTAGATGCAACACAGTTAATGTTCAGTTTCAATAATTCAGATAGGCACTTTTGAGTAAATAAGACTCTAGTTTCAATGCAGACATAAATTGATTATATACAGTTTACTTGCGTGGAGTGTTCAATCCGGTAGCGGTACAACTGGGGTCCCCAAGCTAGATTATTCAATCTCATATGAGGTGCCGGAACAGCGTTACAGGCAGGAGACTGTTTGTTCGAATGTAGCGTTTCCAGGCTTCCGGATCCACACGCTGTTAGGCGGATGACGTCATCGGGTTGTGTGAATGTTAGTGAGAGCCGTCCGGATTGTAATTGAGATTAAATAAAAGGAGAACGAGTGAGAAAAAAGGTATTATCCTCAAATGTGGTTTCTTAGGGAAGAGTTATGATAGTCTCCCAATAGGTTCCTGCTGGATAAGTTGATTTTCAAGTTGAAGAGGGTTATAATAGGAGTAAGGTGAAACTATTATTCAGTAAGTCTCACAATACGTTTGCAATTAACAAGCAATTGAAAAGTGCTTGAATCCCTCCTTAAATAGGTGTTGCCTTTCTCTTCTTTGTGATACTTAAAGGGATAGATATTACCACGAATATACTAATAGAGGGGTAATATATATGACACTATGAGAGACAAAATGTGGAAACAAATCCAGACAATCACATTGTCTGATCTGGAAAGAATTTATTTGCAAATTATGGTGGAAAATAAGTATTTGGTCAATATCAAACATTCATCTCAATACTTTGTTATATATCCTTTGTTGGCAATGGCAGAGGTCAAACGTTTTCTGTAAGTTTTCACAAGGTTGTCACACACTGTTGCTGGTATGTTGGCCCATTCCTGCATGCAGATCTCCTCTAGAGCAGTGATGTTTTGGGGCTGTCGCTGGGCAACAAGGACTTTCAACTCCCTCCAAAGGTTTTCTATGGGGTTGAGATCTGGAGACTGGCTAGGCCACTCCAGGACCTTGAAATGCTTCTTACGAAGCCACTCCTTTGTTGCCCGGGCGGTGTGTTTGGGATCATTGTCATGCTGAAAGACACAGCCACATTTCATCTTCAATGCCCTTGCTGATGGAATGAGGTTTGCACTCAAAATCTCACGATACATGGCCCCATTCATTCTTTCATGTACATGGATCAGTCGTCCTGTTCCCTTTGCAGAGAAACAGCCCCAAAGCATGATGTTGCCACCCCCATGCTTCACAGTAGGTATGGTGTTCTCTCTCCTCCAAAAACGACAAGTTGTGTTTCTACCAAACAGTTCTACTTTGGTTTCATCTGACCATATGACATTCTCCTAATCCACTTCTGGATCATCCAAATGATCTCTAGCATACTTCAGATGGGCCCGGACATGTACTGGCTTAAGCAGGGGGACACGTCTGGCACTGCAGGATCTGAGTCCCTGGCAGAGTAGTGTGTTACTGATGGTAGCCTTTGTTATGTTGGTCCAGCTCTCTGCAGGTCATTCATTAGGTCCCCCCATGTGGTTCTGGAATGTTTGCTCACCGTTCTTGTGATCATTTTGACCCCACGGGGTGAGATCTTGCGTGGAGCCCCAGATCGAGGGAGATTATCAGTGGTCTTGCATGTCTTCCATTTTCTAATTATTGCTCCCACAGTTGATTTCTTCACACCAAGCTGCTTGCCTATTGCAGATTCAGTCTTCCCAGCCTGGTGCAGGTCTACAATTTTGTTTCTGGTGTCCTTCGACAGCTCTTTGGTCTTCACCATAGTGGAGTTTGGAGTGTGACTGTTTGAGGTTGTGGACAGGTGTTTTTTATACTGATAACAAGTTCAAACAGGTGCCATTAATACAGGTAATGAGTGGAGGACAGAGGAGCCTCTTAAAGAAGATACAGGTATGTGAGAGCCATAAATTTTGCTTGTTTGTAGGTGACCAAATACTTATTTTCCACCATAATTTGCAAATAAATTCTTTCCAAATCAGACAATGTGATTGTCTGGATTTGTTTTCATATTTTGTCTCTCATAGTTGAGGTATACCTATGATGAAAATTACAGGCCTCTCTCATTTTCTTAAAAGGGAGAACTTGCACAATTGGTGGCTGACTAAATACTTTTTTTCCCCACTGTAGCTACTAAAAACAAAACTTTCCAAGATAGAAGCTTAATATCTATGGAATGCATAGGTTCAAATGGAACCCCTTGAAGAACATTAAAAACCAAATTTAGGCTCCATGGTGGAGCAACAGGTTTAAATACAGGATTGATCCTGACCAAGGCCTGACTAAACGCTTGAACATCTGGGACATCTGCCAGATGTTTGTGTAAAAGAATAGACAAAGCTGATATTTGTCCTTTTAAGGAACTAGCTGATAATCCCTAATCCAATCCTTCTTGGAGAAAGGACAAAATTCTAGGAATCCTTATCTTACTCCATGAGTAACCCTTGGATTCACACCAACAAAGATATCTGCGCCAAATCTTATGATAGATTTTCCTGGTGACAATTTCTAGCCTGAATCAGGGTAGAAATTAGATTTGGATGTTTGAATGGACCTTGTATTTGAAGGTCCTGCCTCATTGGCAGAGTCCACAGTGGAACAGATGACATGTCCACCAGGTCTGCATACCAAGTCCTGCATGGCCAGAATCACCGAAGCTCTCTCCTGCTTGATTCTGGCAACCAGACGTGGGAGGAGAGGAAATGGTGGAAATACATAAGCCAGATTGAAGGACCAGGGCACTGCTAGAGCATCTATCAGTACCGCCTGGGGATCCCGGCACCTGGACCCGTAACAAGGAAGTTTGGTGTTCTGTCGGGACACCATCAGATCCAATTCTGGTGTGCCCCATAGCTGAGTCAGCTGGGCAAATGCCTCCAGATGGAGCTCCCACTCCCCCGGATGAAAAGTCTGATGACTTAGGAAATCTGCCTCCCAGTTCTCTACCCCTGGGATATGGATTGCTGAGAGATGGCAAGAGTGATCCTCCACCCATCTGATTATTTTGGTTACCTCCATCATCGCTAGAGAACTCTGTGTTCCTCCTTGATGATTGATATAGGCTACAGTTGTGATGTTGTCCGACTGAAATCTGATGAATTTGGCCGCAGCAAGCTGAGGCCATGCCTGAAGCACATTGAATATCGCTCTCAGTTCTAGAATGTTTATCGGGAGGAGAGATTCCTCCTGAGACCATAAGCCCTGTGCTTTCAGGGATTTCCAGATTGCACCCCATCCTAGCAGGCTGGCATCTGTCGTTACTATGAGCCACTCTGGCCTGCGGAAACACATTCCCTGAGACAGGTGGTCCTGAGACAACCACCAGAGAAGAGAATCTCTGGTCTCTTGGTCCAGATGCAGTTGAGGAGATAAATCTGCATAATCCCCATTCCACTGTTTGAGCATGCATAGTTGCAGTGGTCTGAGATGTAGGCGGGCATAAGGAACTATGTCCATTGCTGCTACCATGAGTCTGATTACCTCCATACACTGAGCCACTGATGGCCGAGGAATGGAATGAAGAGCTCGACAAGTGATTAAAAGTTTTGATTTTCTGACCTCCGTCAGAAATATTTTCATTTCTACCAAGTCTATCAGAGTCCCTAGGAAGGAAACTCTTGTGAGAGGGACGAGAGAACTCTTTTTTATGTTCACCTTCCATCCGTGAGATATCAGAAAAGCCAACACTATGTCCGTGTGAGACTTGGCTAGCTGGAAAGTTGACGCCTGAATTAAGATGTCGTCTAGATAAGGCGCCACTGCTATACCCCGCGGTCTTAGAACCACCAAAAGGGACCCTAGCACCTTTGTGAAAATTTTGGGAGCCGTGGCCAACCTGAAAGGAAGGGCCACAAACTGGTAATGCCTGTCCAGAAAGGCGAATCTGAGGAATTGATGATGATCTCTGTGAATAGGGATGTGTAGATATGCATCCTTTAAATCCACGGAAGTCATATATTGACCCTCCTGGATCAGAGGAAGAATAGTCTGAATAGTCTCCATCTTGAAAGATGGTACTCTGAGGAATTTGTTTAGAATTTTGAGATCCAAGATCGGTCTGAAAGTTCCCTTTTTATTTGGGAACCACAAACAGGTTGGAGTAAGAACCTAGCCCTTGTTCCGCTCTTGGAACTGGGCGGATCACTCCCATGGTATGTAGGTCTTCTACACAGCGTAAGAATGCCTCTCTCTTTGTCTGGTTTGCAGACAATTGAGAAATGTGAAATCTCCCCCTTGGGGGGGGGGGGGTCTTTGAAGCCCAGAAGATATCCTTGGGACACAATTTCTATAGCCCAGGAATTGTGAACATCTCTTGCCCAAGAGAGCAAGTCTGCCCCCTACTAGATCCGGTCCCGGATCTGGGGCTACCCCTTCATGCTGTCTTAGAGGCAGCAGCAGGCTTCTTGGCCTGTTTACCTTTGTTCCAAGCCTGGTTAGGTCTCCAGACTGACTTGGATTGGACAGAATTCCCCTCTTGCTTTGCTGCAGGGGAAGCTGAAGCAGGACCTTTGAAGTTCCGAAAGGAACAAAAATTATTTTGTTTGGTCCTCATCTTATTTGTTTTATCCTGAGGGAGGGCATGGCCTTTCCCTCCAGTGATGTCTGAAATAATTTCTTTCAGTGTAGGCCCGAATAGGGTCTTTCCTTTGAAAGGGATATTCAACAACTTAGATTTTGATGACACATCAGCAGACCAGGACTTAAGCCATAACGCCCTGCGTGCTAAAATGGCAAAACCTGAATTCTTTGCCGCTAATTTAGCCATTTGGAAAGCGGCATCTGTAATGAAAGAATTAGCCAACTTAAGGGCCTTAATTCTATCCATAATATCCTCTAATGGAGTCTCCACCTGGAGAGCCTCTTCTAGAGCCTCAAACCAGAAAGCAGCTGCAGTAGTTACAGGAACAATGCATGCAATAGGTTGGAGAAGAAAACCTTGATGAACAAAAATTTTCTTTAGGAGACCATCTAATTTTTTATCCATAGGATCTTTGAAAGCACAACTGTCTTTGATAGGTATAGTTGTACGCTTAGCAAGAGTAGAAATAGCTCCCTCCACCTTAGGAACAGTCTGCCACGAGTCCTGTATGGTGTCAGATATGGGAAACATTTTCTTAAAAACAGGAGGGGGAGCGAACGGAATACCTGGTCTATCCCACTCCTTAGTAACAATAGTCACAATCCTCTTAGGGACTGGAAAAACATCAGTGTTAACAGGAACCTCTAAGTATCTGTCCATTTTACACAATTTCTCTGGGACCACTATAGGGTCACAATCGTCTAGAGTAGCTAATACCTCCTTGAGCAATACCTCCTTGAGCAATAAGCGGAGGTGTTCAAGCTTAAATTTAAAGGCTGTCATATCAGAATCTGTCTGAGGGAGCGTCTTTCCTGAATCAGAAATCTCTCCCTCAGATAACAAATCCCTTACCCCTCCTTCAGAACATTGTGAGGGTATATAGGATACAGCTACAAAAGCGTCAGATGGCTCAGCATTTGTTCTTAACCCAGAGCTGTCACGCTTTCCTTGTAAACCAGGCAGTTTAGAGAAAACCTCTGTGAGGGTTTTATTCATAACTATGGCCATGTCTTGTAAAGTAAATGAATTGGATGCATTAGAGGTACTTGGCGTCACTTGTGCAGGTGTTACTGGTTGTGACACTAGGGGAGAGCTAGATGCTAAACCCTCATTTCCTTCTAACTGAGAATCATCTATTGCAATATTTTTAAGTGCTAAAATATGCTCTTTACCATTTATAGACATATTAGTGCAAGTGGGACACATTCTAAGAGGGGGTTCCACAATGGCTTCTAAAAACATAGAACAAGGATTTTCCTTGGTGTCAGACATGTTAAACAGGCTAGTAATGAAACAAACAAGCTTGGAAAACACTTTAATCAAAGAAAATAACACTTTAAACAAAAACGGTGCTGTGCCTTTAAGAGAAAAAAAGCTGCACAAACTCTGCAAAACAGTGTAAAAAAGCAGTAAACAAAACAAAATTTTTACATAAAGCCTTAGTAACTTTGCACCACTATGCAAATAAACAATTAACCCCTTAATGTAAAAACCGGATTGAAAAAACGTCAAAACCGGTAAGATAACGTTCAGCACCTTGCCACAGCTCTGCTGTGGTGCCTACCTGCCCTTTAGGAATGATTTGTGGGGAAAAAACCTCTTTACAACCCTCAAATACAGCAGGAATCTCTGGAGAAGTAGCTGGATGCTTCTGAGGTAAATAAACTGTGCAACTGAAAATAGGCCCCTCCCACCTCACTCGATGTTATGGGGCCTAAAAGAAACACCACAGAGTGTTTTTTAAACTAGCCATGTGGGTTAATAACCCTTAAACAAGCCACAAAGACCCCTTAAAGTCCCTCAAAAAACGTTATATTTGTAATTAAACCAAAACATTTTTTCCTATTAGTGTCACCAGTAACTATGAACCCTTTATGCAAGCTTGGATTCCTCTTTTACTGAATACAGCTTATCTTTTCCTCATGGGAATATTGCCAGCCTTTTCTAGAAATAACACAGTCTGTCTAGAAAAAAATACACTGAACATACCTTAATGCAGTTTAGCCTGCAAACTGTTCCCCCAACTGAAGTTTTCCTGTACTCTTCAGCCCATGTGAGAACAGCAGTGGATCTTAGTTACAAAATGCTAAGATCATCATCCTCCTTGCAGAAATCTTCATCCCTTTTCTGCCAGAGAGTAAATACTACACACCAGTACCATTTAAAATAACAAACTCTTGCTCTAGAAAATAAAAACTAACATTTTTGTAACCACACTCACTTTCTAGCTGTTAAGCAGGCAAAGTGAATGACTGGGGGCGGAGCTAAGGGAGGAGCTATATAGACAGCTCTGCTGTGGGTGCTCTCTTTGCCACTTCCTGTAGGGAAGGAGAATATCCCACAAGTATGGATGAATCCGTGGACTCAATACATCTTACAAGAGAAAAATAAAAAAGTATTCCTATTCTAATAACCTGCTTAAAAAAAAACAAAAAAAACACCCCAAAATAAAAAAAACTAATCTATAATAGACTACCAAGGGCCCTTAAATGGCATTTTGTAGGGCATTGCCCTAAAGTTCATAGCTCTTTTGCAAAAAAATAAAAACAAACTCCCCTAACCCACAAAATAAAAATAAACCTAATTTACCCATTGCCCCAAAAAGGGCATTTGTTTGGGCATTGCCCTTAAAAGGGCATTCAGCTCTTTTTCGGCCCATTAAAAATAAAAAAATGCCTAGTCTAAAAAAAAAAAAAACACTGCAAAAATAAAAAAATCCCATTGAAAAAAAATAACCAAGAAATGATCCAAAATAATAAAAATTAGTCCTATTCTAATACCCCGTTTTAAAAAAAAAAACACCCCTAAATAAAAAACCCTAATCTATAATAAACTACCAATAGCTCTTAAAAGGCCCTTTTGTAAGGCATTGCCCTAAATTTAACAGCTCTTTTGCTAAAAAATTACAACAAACACCCCCTAACAATACAAACCCCCAATCCCTAAACCCACAAAATAAAAAAAACCTAACTAAAAAAAAACTAATCTACCCATTACACTGAAAAGGGCATTTGTATGGGTATTGCCCTTAAAAGGGCATTTGAATGGGTATTGCCCTTAAAAGGGCATTCAGCTCTTTTACTGCCCTTAAAAGGGCCTTTAGCTCTTTTTCGGCCTATTAAAATAAAAAAGCCCTAATCTAAACCCCCCCCCCAAAAAAAAAAACCCAACTAACACTAAACCCAAAATCGGTACTCCCAGTTGCTGAAGTCCGGTGAAAGATCTTCATCCCAGCGGCAAAGCATCTTCATCCAGACAGCTCCATCTTCATCCATCGCGGGACTGGCATCTTCTTCATCCCTGCGGAGGTGGAGGGGTCGATGTGTGGAGGTGGAGGTCCATTGGTTCAGCGCGGAGGTCCTCTTCATGTGATCGTCCGCCGCACACTGAGGATTTAATGCAAGGTACCCCTTTTATATTGGGGTACAATTGCATTCCTATTGGCTGAACAATTAAAATCAGCCAATAGGAATTAGAGATGCTTAAATCCTATTTGCTGATTTGAACAGCCGATAGGATTTAAGCAGCTTTCATTCCTTTTGGCTGATTCAAATCAGCCAATAGGAATGAGAGCTGCTTAAAACCTATTGGCTGTTTAAATCAGCCAATAGGATTTAAGCAGCTCTCTTTCCTATTGGCTGATTTTTATTTTTCAGCCAATAGGAATGCAACCTCCTGCCAGCAGTGATTCAACCTACTCTCAGCTGATTAATGGCAAACACCATGAAACAGCCTGTCCTGGGATGGTTCTGAATCACTGTACTAATGCTAGCTAAGCTTAAAAGCTGTGTATACAGCAATGCTATGGTGTAAAGGGAAGTCTGCCTAACAAGCAGGCTTGAAGTAAAAAGGTGAGTCATTGTGAACCAAATTTGCATATCTTACCCAGAATCCTTTGCTGCATTGGAAACAATGTATTCAGAGGATTCTGTGGGAAAAACAAGCCTTCTAGTTTGTCTATATTTGTTAATGAACTACACAATCTGTTATTTTCACTATATGTTGTGCTTGGAGGATTTTAAACTCTCTTTTGGCCTCCCCATCATTTTAAATGTTGTTGTATTTCACCCAGAAATCAACTTCACCCAGCAGTGATTCATTCTACTCCCATCTGATGAGTGGCTAACACCATGAAACAGCCTGTCTTGAAACAGCCTGTCCTAGGATGGTTCTAAATAACTGTATTATCCCTAGCTAAGCTTAAAAGCTGTGTATACAGCAATGCTATGGTGTAAAGAGAAGTTTGCCTAAGAAGCAGGCTTGAAGTAAAAAAGTGAGGCATTGTGAACCTCATTTGTGTATCTTACCCAGAATCCTTTGCTGCATTGGAAACAATTTATTCAGAAGTTTTCTGTGGGAAAAGCAAGCCTTCTGGTTTGTCTAGATTTGTTAATGAACTACACAATGAGTTATTTTCACTATATTTTGTGTTTAGTGGAGGATTTTAAACTCACTTTTCGCCTTCCCAGTGTTGTTATATATATACATACACATAAATTATTTATATATTTTGATATATATCTGCATACATATATATGCATACATACACATACACACACATATATATATATATATATATATATATATATATATATATATATATATATATATATATATATATGTATGTATAATTTTTTTCTATTTTCTTTTTTTACTTTTTCACTTTGACATTTATAAGCTTTATATGTGGTTAGTCTCAGTGACACAAATTACTTTCTGCAGCTTCTTGGTCATCCCTTTACTGACCAGTAAGTGAGATACATTGAATGGGAAATTTCTATGAGGAATGTGAAAATTTGTCAATTTTGACTCAGAAATGTTATTAAAGGGACATTAAACACTAAATACACGCTAGATAGAATGATGCATTCAAAGAAAAGATTAGTCCATGACTAACATGTAGATGTATTTTTTAAAGTTTCATTAGTTGTTTAAAAAGTGACAAAATAAGTGTAAAGTTTTTTAGGCCTAGATTTAGAGTTCGGCGGTAGCCGTCAAAACCAGCGTTAGAGGCTCCTAACGCTGGTTTTGGGCGCCCGCTGGTATTTGGAGTCAGTGATTAAAGGGTCTAACGCTCACTTTTCAGCCGCGACTTTTCCATACCGCAGATCCCCCTACGCCATTTGCGTAGCCTATCTTTTCAATGGGATCTTCCTAACGCCGGTATTTAGAGTCGTTTCTGCAGTGAGCGTTAGAGCTCTAACGACAAGATTCCAGCCGCCTGAAAAAAGCAGGAGTTAAGAGCTTTCTGGCTAACGCCGGTTTATAAAGCTCTTAACTACTGTACCCTAAAGTACACTAACACCCATAAACTACCTATGTACCCCTAAACCGAGGTCCCCCCACATCGCCGCCACTCGATTAAAATTTTTAACCCCTAATCTGCCGACCGCCACCTACGTTATACTTATGTACCCCTAATCTGCTGCCCCTAACACCGCCGACCCCTGTATTATATCTATTAACCCCTAACTTGCCCCCCACAACGTCGCCGCAAGCTACTTAAAATAATTAACCCCTAATCTTCCGACCGCAAATCGCCGCCACCTACGTTATCCCTATGTACCCCTAATCTGCTACCCCTAACATCGCCGACCCCTATGTTATATTTATTAACCCCTAATCTGCCCCCCACAACGTCGCCGACACCTACCTACACTTATTAACCCCTAATCTGCCGAGCGGACCTGAGCGCTACTATAATAAAGTTATTAACCCCTAATCCGCCTCACTAACCCTATCATAAATAGTATTAACCCCTAATCTGCCCTCCCTAACATCGCCGACACCTACCTTCAATTATTAACCCCTAATCTGCCGACCGGAGCTCACCGCTATTCTAATAAATGTATTAACCCCTAAAGCTAAGTCTAACCCTAACACTAACACCCCCCTAAGTTAAATATAATTTTTATCTAACGAAATAAATTAACTCTTATTAAATAAATAATTCCTATTTAAAGCTAAATACTTACCTGTAAAATACATCCTAATATAGCTACAATATAAATTATAATTATATTATAGCTATTTTAGGATTAATATTTATTTTACAGGCAACTTTGTAATTATTTTAACCAGGTACAATAGCTATTAAATAGTTAAGAACTATTTAATAGTTACCTAGTTAAAATAATAACAAATTTACCTGTAAAATAAATCCTAACCTAAGATATAATTAAACCTAACACTACCCTATCAATAAATTAATTAAACACAATTGCTACAAATAAATAAAATTAAATAAACTATCTAAAGTACAAAAAATAAAAAAGAACTAAGTTACAGAAAATAAAAAAATATTTACAAACATAAGAAAAATATTACAACAATTTTAAACTAATTACACCTACTCTAAGCCCCCTAATAAAATAACAAAGCCCCCCAAAATAAAAAATTCCCTACCCTATTCTAAAATACAAATATTACAAGCTCTTTTACCTTACCAGCCCTGAACAGGGCCCTTTGCGGGGCATGCCCCAAGAATTTCAGCTCTTTTGCCTGTAAAAAAAAACATACAATACCCCCCCCCCAACATTACAACCCACCACCCACATACCCCTAATCTAACCCAAACCCCCCTTAAATAAACCTAACACTACCCCCCTGATGATCTTCCTACCTTGTCTTCACCATGCCAGGTTCACCGATCCGTCCTGGCTCCAAGATCTTCATCCAACCCAAGCGGGGGCTAGACATCCACTGAAGAAGTCCAGAAGAGGGTCCAAAGTCTTCCTCCTATCCGGCAAGAAGAGGACATCCGGACCGGCAAACATCTTCTCCAAGCGGCATCTTCTATCTTCTTCCATCCGATGACGACCGGCTCCATCTTGAAGACCTCCAGCGCGGATCCATCCTCTTCTTCCGACGACTAGACGACGAATGACGGTTCCTTTAAGGGACGTCATCCAAGATGGCGTCCCTCGAATTCCGATTGGCTGATAGGATTCTATCAGCCAATCGGAATTAAGGTAGGAATTTTCTGATTGGCTGATGGAATCAGCCAATCAGAATATAGTTCAATCCGATTGGCTGATCCAATCAGCCAATCAGATTGAGCTCGCATTCTATTGGCTGATCGGAACAGCCAATAGAATGCGAGCTCAATCTGATTGGCTGATTGGATCAGCCAATCGGATTGAACTATATTCTGATTGGCTGATTCCATCAGCCAATCAGAAAATTCCTACCTTAATTCCGATTGGCTGATAGAATCCTATCAGCCAATCGGAATTCGAGGGACGCCATCTTGGATGACGTCCCTTAAAGGAACCGTCATTCGTCGTCTAGTCGTCGGAAGAAGAGGATGGATCCGCGCTGGAGGTCTTCAAGATGGAGCCGGTCGTCATCGGATGGAAGAAGATAGAAGATGCCGCTTGGAGAAGATGTTTGCCGGTCCGGATGTCCTCTTCTTGCCGGATAGGAGGAAGACTTTGGACCCTCTTCTGGACTTCTTCAGTGGATGTCTAGCCCCCGCTTGGGTTGGATGAAGATCTTGGAGCCAGGACGGATCGGTGAACCTGGCATGGTGAAGACAAGGTAGGAAGATCATCAGGGGGGTAGTGTTAGGTTTATTTAAGGGGGGTTTGGGTTAGATTAGGGGTATGTGGGTGGTGGGTTGTAATGTTGGGGGGGGGGTATTGTATGTTTTTTTTTACAGGCAAAAGAGCTGAAATTCTTGGGGCATGCCCCGCAAAGGGCCCTGTTCAGGGCTGGTAAGGTAAAAGAGCTTGTAATATTTGTATTTTAGAATAGGGTAGGGAATTTTTTATTTTGGGGGGCTTTGTTATTTTATTAGGGGGCTTAGAGTAGGTGTAATTAGTTTAAAATTGTTGTAATATTTTTCTTATGTTTGTAAATATTTTATTATTTTCTGTAACTTAGTTCTTTTTTATTTTTTGTACTTTAGATAGTTTATTTAATTTTATTTATTTGTAGCAATTGTGTTTAATTAATTTATTGATAGTGTAGTGTTAGGTTAATTGTAGGTAATTGTAGGTAGTTTATTTAATTATTTTATTGATAGGGTAGTGTTAGGTTTAATTATATCTTAGGTTAGGATTTATTTTACAGGTAAATTTGTTATTATTTTAACTAGGTAACTATTAAATAGTTCTTAACTATTTAATAGCTATTGTACCTGGTTAAAATAATTACAAAGTTGCCTGTAAAATAAATATTAATCCTAAAATAGCTATAATATAATTATAATTTATATTGTAGCTATATTAGGATTTATTTTACAGGTAAGTATTTAGCTTTAAATAGGAATCATTTATTTAATAAGAGTTAATTTATTTCGTTAGATAAAAATTATATTTAACTTAGGGGGGTGTTAGTGTTAGGGTTAGACTTAGCTTTAGGGGTTAATACATTTATTAGAATAGCGGTGAGCTCCGGTCGGCAGATTAGGGGTTAATAATTGAAGGTAGGTGTCGGCGATGTTAGGGAGGGCAGATTAGGGGTTAATACTATTTATGATAGGGTTAGTGAGGCGGATTAGGGGTTAATAACTTTATTATAGTAGCGCTCAGGTCCGCTCGGCAGATTAGGGGTTAATAAGTGTAGGCAGGTGTCGGCGACGTTGTGGGGGGCAGATTAGGGGTTAATAAATATAACATAGGGGTCGGCGATGTTAGGGCAGCAGATTAGGGGTACATAGGGATAACGTAGGTGGCGGCGGTTTACGGAGCGGCAGATTAGGGGTTAAAAGTGTAATGCAGGGGTCAGCGATAGCGGGGGCGGCAGATTAGGGGTTAATAAGTGTAAGGTTAGGGGTGTTTAGACTCGGGGTACATGTTAGAGTGTTAGGTGCAGACGTAGGAAGTGTTTCCCCATAGGAAACAATGGGGCTGCGTTAAGAGCTGAACGCTGCTTTTTTGCAGGTGTTAGGTTTTTTTTCAGCTCAAACTGCCCCATTGTTTCCTATGGGAGAATCGTGCACGAGCACGTTTTTGATGCCGGCCGCGTCCGTAAGCAACTCTGGTATCGAGAGTTGCATTTGCGGTAAATATGCTCTACGCTCCTTTTTTGGAGCCTAACGCAGCATTTGTTTGAACTCTCGATACCAGAGTTAAATTTATGGTGCGGCCAGAAAAAAACCCGCGGAGCGTTAACAGCCCTTTTACCGCCGAACTCCAAATCTAGGCCTTAGTGTCTATAAAACACTGGGAGCTGCCATGTTGTAACTTGTGTTACCTTCTCTGCTGTGGCCAATTAGAGACAGTTATAAATAGGTCACTAGAGTGTGCAGCCAATGATTGTGCTGGATTTAACAGTGTTCTGCACTTCCATTTCTAACAGGAACTGAAAAGCTCACAATTTCAGAATGGAATTACAGGCAAAGAGGACAAAATAAATAATGAAAGTATATTGCAGAGTTGTTTATATATACAATTTATAATTTTATATTACCATCTCAGTGTTTAATGTCCCTTTAAGAAAGAAACTTAAAACACTCACAAAAAAAGGATTTTAAGATTTACAACTTCAAATGATTACTATAATTACATTCATACCATTAAAGTATTCTGATTTTGAAGTAATAGGAACCATTTAAGACGCTATGGGTATTTTAATGTTTTGTTTCTCTTCTTGGATGGGGAGGGAAAAAAATGTAATTTACCTTTGGCTATATCAGTAGCAGACTTGGAGCTAATGACAATATAAATATGCAATTGACACTTACAACTGCTAATACACAATACATTTTAATATATTCCAGGAGTGTTTATTCTATTATTGCAATTTTTTAAAGTTACAATTATTAACTATTTAAAAATAAATACAAAATTACCTGTGAAATAAAAATAAAACCTAAGATAGCTACAATATAACTTTTTACTAACTACCTATTTAAAAATAAATAGAAACTTACCTGTGAAATAAAAATAAAACCTAAGCTTACACTAATAATACCTAATATTACTAAAAATAAAAAAACCTAACATAGTAGATAAGGTTGAAAAAAGACCGAAGTCCATCGAGTTCAACCTATACAAATCTAAAATACTTACAAAAAGCTCCAGTTAAGATTAAATAACCCCACTAAAAGGTGACCCATTTAATACTAGCAATCATATCCATGAATTTTGTTTATATACAGAAATGTATCCAGAATATTTTTCAAATGTATCTAGGGTATTGGCATTCACTACCACCTTTGGTAATGAGTTCCACAATTTTATTGCTCTTACAGTGAAAACACGTTTCCGTTGCAGGAGATTTAATCTCCTTTCCTCCAACCTTAAATTGTGACCTCTTGTCACAAACAATTTTCTTGAAATAAACAGAGCTTCAGCCATCTCTGTATATGGGCCTTGAATATATTTATATAAAGTAATCATGTCACCTCTCAAATACCTTTTTCTAAAATAAAACAGACCCATTTTGGCTAGCCTCTCCTCATAGGTTAAATTCTCCAATCCCCTTATTAGCTTTGTGGCCCTTCTCTGAACTTTTTATAGTTCTGCAATATCTTTTTTTTGCGATCGATTCTCAGAACTGCACTCCATACTCAAGGTGAGGTCTTACCAGGGCTTTATATAGTGACAGAATTATGTTTTCCTCCCTTGAATCAATGCCTCTTTTAAAACATGCTAGTATTTTATTAGCCTTTGAAGCCACTGACCTTCATTGTGCACCCATCTTTAGTTTGTTATCTATTACTAGTCCCAAATCCCTTTCCTCCTCTGTTTGGCTAAGTCTTGTCCCATTTAAAAATTACGTTGCCTGCTTATTTTTACTTCCAAAATGTAGAACCTTGCATTTTCCTGTATTAAATCTCATTTTCCCATACTTCTAATTTTTGCAGATCCCTTTGTAATGAAAGTTCATCCTGCTCTTACCTAATGACCTTACTTAACTTAGTAACATCTGCAAAAATAGAGATGTTGCTATTTAATCCTTGCTCCAAGTCATTTATAAAAATATTAAAAAGAACAGGGCCCAGTACTGATTCCTGGGGACTCCACTGATTACCTTTGTCCAATCTGAGTATGATCCATTTACTACTACTCGTTGCTTCCTATCTTTTATTCAGTTATTTATAAATTAGCTAACATTTTCAGCTATTCCTAGTCCCTTAATTTTGTGCATTAATCTCTCACGTGGCACTGTATCAAATGCCTTTGCAAAATCTAAGTATATCACATCAACTGATTCCCCTTTATCTATATTTTTACTTACTTCCTCGTAGAATCTAATTAGATTAGTTTTGGCATGATCTATTTCTCCTAAAACCATGCTGATTAGAACTCATAATCTTGCTTACACGAATATGGTCATCAATATAATCCCTTATAATCCCTCCACTATTGATGCCAGACTAACTGGTCTATAGCTTCCTGGATCATCCCTGCTTCCCTTTTTGAAGATCGGCACCACATCAGCTTTACGCCAATCCTGGGGTAGCATGCCTGAGGATAATAAGTCTTGAAAAATAAGGAGTAGAGGTTTGTCTATAACAGTGCTAAATTCCCTTAACACCCTTGGGTGTATTCCATCTGGGCCTGGAGTTTTATTTACCTTAATATTATCCAGTTTTTCCTGATATCCTCTAAACATAACCCAGTTAATGATATGGACTAGCATGTTCTATTTTGTTCCAAAGTATCATCCAATGGTTCCTCTCTTGTGTATACTGAAGAAAAAAAATGGTTTAGTACCTCAGCCTTCTCCCTGTCATTATTTATCATGCTACCCTCCATGCATTTTTATGTATCTATATTGTCCTTCTTAGACATTTTGCTATTTATGTACTTAAAGAACCTTTTAGGGTTAGACTTACTGAAAAATTCAAACTACAATTACAAAAAATAAAAAACACTAATATTACAAAAAAATAAAAAACTACCTTTACAAAAAAAATAATAATAAACGAAATTATCCAAAAAAATAAAAAATATTCCTATTCTAATACCCTGTTTAAAAATATAATAAAAATAACACCTCAAAATAAAAAAAAAACCTAATCTATAATAAACTATCAAGGGCCCTTAAAATGGCCTTTTGTAGGGCATTGCTCTAAAGTTAACAGCTCTTTTGCAAAAAAATAAAAACAAACACCCCTAACATTACAAAACCCCACCCCGCAAAATAAAAATAAATGAACCTAATCTACCCATTGCCCCGAAAAGGGCATTTGTTTGGGCATTGCCCTTAAAAGGGCATTCAGTTTTTTTCCGGCCCATTAAAAATAAAAAATGCCTAATCTAAAAAATAAAAAAACACTGCAAAAATAAAAAAATCCCTTTAAAAAAAAATCATAAACAAAATTATCCAAAATAAATAAAAATATTCTTATTCTAATACCCTGTTTAAAAAAAAAACACACCAAAATAAAAAACCCTAATCATCCTATATAATAAAAGGCCAAGTGTGTTTGTACGAAGCTGTCATGCGCAGTAGAGACAGCACAAGGACAAACACACCTGGCCTTTGAGTCCCTAGCTGATCTGCGGCAGAAGTGAGCGTGAGCGGGGGGCGGGGCCGGCGTGAAAGGGGCATGGCCAGGCATGAATTGCCGTGAAGGGGCGTGACTGGGAGTGGATGGGACATGGCCAGGCATGGTTGCACGATAGAAGGGAGAGAGATAGAGAGGGGGAGAGATAGAGAGAAGAGAGAGATAGAGAGGGGGAGGAGAGAGAGGGGGGGAAAGAGAGAGAGAGCTCAAAAGAGAGGGGGGAGAGAGAACAGAAGAGGGTGAATAGAGCGAGCAGAAGAGGGGGGATAGAGAGAGGGAGAGAGAGACAGCAAAAGAGAGAGGGGGAGAGAGACAGCAAAAGAGAGGGGGGAGAGAAACAGCAAAAGAGAGGGGGAGAGAGACAGCAAAAGAGAGGGGGAGAGAGACAGCAAAAGAGAGGGGGAGAGAGACAGCAAAAGAGAGGGGGAGAGAGAGCACAAAAGAGAGGGGGGAGAGAGAGTGCAAAAGAGAGGGGAGAGAGAGGGGGGAGAGAGCGCAAAAGAGATGGGGGAGAGAGAGAGCGCAAAAGAGATGGGGAGAGAGAGATCGCAAAAAGAGAGGGGGAGAGAAAGAGCGCAAAAGAGAGGCGGAGAGAGAGAGCGCAAAAGAGAGGGGGAGAGAGAGAGCACAAAAGAGAGGGGGAGAGAGAGAGCACAAAAGAGAGGGGGGAGAGAGAGAGCGCAAAAGAGGGGGGGAGAGAGAGAGCGCAAAAGAGAGGGGAGAGAGAGAGCTCAAAAGAGAGGGGGGAGAGAGAGAGCTCAAAAGAGAGGGGGGAGAGAGAGAGCTCAAATGAGAGGGGGAGAGAGAGCGCTCAAAAGAGGTTGGAGAGAGAGAGCGCAAAAGAGAGGGGGAGAGAGAGAGCGCAAAAGAGAGGGGGGAGAGAGAGAGCTCAAAGAGAGGGGGGAGGGATAGAGCTCAAAAGAGAGGGAAAGAGAGAGAGCAAAAGAGAGGGGGGAGAGAGAGAGAGCAAAAGAGAGGGGGAGGGAGAGAGCGCAAGAGGTGGGGCCGCTGTACTGCAAAAAATGGCCCGTGTGAACGGCCTTTAGGACTAGTATGTAATAAACTACCAATAACCCTTAAAAGGGCCTTTTGAAGGGCATTGCCCTAAAGTTAACAGCTCTTTTGCTAAAAAATTACCACAAACCCCCCCTAACAATACAAACCCCCACACCCCAAACCCACAAAATAAAAAAAACCTAACAAAAAAAAAACCTAATCTACCCATTACCCTGAAAAGGGCATTTGTATGGGTATTGCCCATAAAAGGGCATTTGAATGGGTATTGCCCTTAAAAGGGCATTTGAATGGGTATTGCCCTTAAAAGGGCATTCAGCTCATTTACTGCCCTTAAAAAGGCCTTTAGCTCTTTTTCGGCCTATTAAAATAAACCCCCCCCCCCAAAAAAAAAACAACAACTAACACTAAACCCAAAATTGGTACTCACAGTTGCTGAAGTCCGGTGAAAGATCTTCATCCAGGCGGCTCCATCTTCATCCATAGCGGGACAGGCATCTTCTTCATCCCTGTGGAGGTGGAGCAGTCAATGCGCTCCAAATGTTGTTGTATTTCGCCCCAAAAATTAACTTCATCCAGCAGTGATTCAACCTACTCCCATCTGATGAGTGGCTAACACCATGAAACTGCCTGTCCTGGGATGGTTCTGAGTCACTGTACTATCCCTAGCTAAGCTTAAAAGCTGTGTATACAGCAATGCTATGGTGTAAAGGGAAGTCTGCCTAACAAGCAGGCTTGAAGTAAAAAGGTGAGTCATTGTGAACCTCATTTCTTACTCAGAATCCTTTGCTGCGTTGGAAACAATGTATTCAGAGGTTTTCTGTGGGAAAAGCAAGCCTTCTGGTTTGTCTAGATGTGTCAATGAACTACACAATGAGTTATTTTCACTATATTTTGTGTTTAGTGGAGGATTTTAAACTCACACACATTTTATATATATATATATATATATATATATATATATATATATATATATATATATATATATATATAAATATACACACATATACAGTATCTCAGAAAAGTGATTACACCCCTCACATTTTTGTAAATATTTTATTATATCTTTTCATGTGACAACACTGAAGAAATTACACTTTGCTACAATGTAAAGAAGTGAGTGTACAACCTGTACAACAGTGTAAATTAGCTGTCCCCTCAAATAACTCAACGTACAGCCAATAATGTCTAAACCGTTGGCAACAATAGTGAGTACACCCCTAAGTGGAAATGTCCAAATTGGGCCCAATTAGCTATTTTCCCTCCCCGTTTGTCATGTGACTCGTTAGTGTTACAAGCTCTCAGGTGTGAATGGGGAGCAAGTATGTTAAATTTGGTGATATCGCTCTTACACTCTCTCATACTGGTCACTGGAAGTTCAACATGGCACCACATGGCAAAGAACTCTCTGATGATCTGAAAAAAATAATTGTATTCTCTACATAAAGATGGCCTAGCCTATAAGAAGTTTCCCAAGACCCTGAAACTGAGCTGCAGCACAGTGGGCAACACCAAACAGCAGTTTCATGGGACAGGTTCCACTCAGAACAGGCCTCGCCATGGTCGACCAAAGAAGTTGAGTGCACGTGCTCAGTGTCATATCCAAAGGTTGTCTTTGGGAAATAGATGTATGAGTGCTGCTAGCATTGTTGCAGAGGTTGAAGGGGTGGGGGGTCAGTCTGTCAGTCCTCAGACCATACGCCGCACACTGCATCAAATTGGTCTGCATGACTGTCATCCCAAAAGGAAGTCTCTTCTAAAGATGATGCACAAGAAAGCCCGCAAACAGTTTGCTGAAGACAAGCAGACTAAGGACACGGATTACTGGAACCATGTCCTGTGGTCCAATGAGACCAATATAAACTTATTTGGTTCAGATGGTGTCAAGCATGTGTGGCGGCAACCAGGTGAGGAGTACAAAGACAAGTGTGTCTTGTCTACAGTCAAGAATGGTGGTGGGAATGTCATGGTCTGGGCCTGCATGAGTGCTGCCGGCACTGGGGCGCTACAGTTCATTGAAGGAACCATGAATGCCAACATGTACTGTGACATACTGAAGCAGAGACGTAGGGCAATATTCCAACATGATAACGACCCCAAACACACCTCCAAGATAACCACTGCCTTTCTAAAGAAGCTGAGGGTAAAGGTGATGGACTGGCCAAGCATATCTCCAGACCTAAACCCTATTGAGCATCTATGGGGCATCCTCAAATGGACGTTGGGGGAGCACAAGGTCTCTAATATCCCCCAGCTCTGTGATGTTGCATGGAAGTTTGGAAGAGGACTCCAGTGGCAAACTGTGAAGCTCTGGTGAACTCAATGCCCAAGAAGGTTAAGGCAGTGCTGGAAAATAATGGTGGCCACACAAAATATTATTGACACTTTGGGCTCAATTTGGACATTTCCACTTAGGGGTGTACTCACTTTTGTTGCCAACGGTTTAGATATTAATGGCTGTGTGTAGAGTTATTTGGAGGGAGCAGCAAATGTACACTGTTATACAGGCTGTACACTCACTACTTTACATTGTAGCAAAGTGTAATTTCTTCAGTGTTGTCACATGAAAAGATATAATCAAATATTTACAAAAATGTGAGGGGTGTACTCACTTTTGTGAGATACTTTATATATAATTTTTTCCAATTTTTTTTTTTTTTTTAACTTTTTCACTTTGACATTTATAAGCTGTATATGTGGTTAGTCTCAGTGACACAAATTACTTTCTGCAGCTTCTTGGTCATCCCTTTACTGACCAGTAAGTGAGATAAATTGAAAGGGAAATTTCTATGAGGAATGTGAAAATTCTTCCATTTTGACTCACAAATGTTATTAAAAAAGAAACTTAAAACACTCACAAAAAAAGGATTTTAAAATTTACAACTTCAAATGATTACTATAATTACATTCATACCATTAAACTATTCTGATGTTGCAGTAATAGGAACCGTTTAAGAAGCTATGGGTATTTGAATGTTTTGTTTCTCTTCTGGGGTGGGGAGGGAAAAAATATATTTTGCGCTAACGTTAACCCAAATAGCGTGAAAAATACTAAGACATTTTTGCGTGTGCGTGCATGTATTCCCCCATAGAAATCAATGGAGAAAAAAAGTAGAAAAAAACAAACATCCATCACACAAACAACATAGTATATTCGCATTAGGAAATATTTACAGTAAATATATAGTTAAAATCTTTAATAAATATGAATGTTGCATAAATATGTTTTATCAAGTTTTCATCTACTTAATGGCAAACGGCTCTAATGCACTTATTTATATGTTTATTTCTCATATATATTAAAAGAATAGTCTTGTCAAAATTAAACTTTCATGATTCAGATAGAACGTGTAATTGTAAGCAACTTTTTAATTTAATCCTATTATAAAAAATGTTTTGTTCTCTTGGTATCTTTATTTGAAAAAGCAAGAATGTAAGCTTAGGAGCCGGACCATTTTTGGTACAGAACCTGAGTAGTACTTTCTGATTGGTGTCTAAATGTAGCCAAACAATCAGCAAGCGCTACCCAGGTGCTTAACCAAAAATGGGCCAGCTCCTAAGCTTATATTCAAATAAAGATAACAAGAGAATGAAGAATAAATGATAACAGGAGTAACTAGCGATTTTGCTCCACTTGTAATATCAGCGCAATGGAAATGGCTCACAAAAATATGATTGCGCTAGATCAAAACCACTTGTAATCTAACCCTTAAAGGGACATTAAGAACTAAATAAATGATAGAATAATGAATTCAAAGAAAAGATTAGTCTGAGGAAAACGTGTAGATGTATTTTTAAAGTTTCATTAGCTTTTTAAATATTGACAAAAAAATAAATAAACTTTTAGTGTCTATAAATCAATGGGAGCTGCCATGTTGTAACTTAGGTTACCTTCTCTGCTGTGGCCAATTAGGGACAGTTATAAATAGGTCACTAGAGTGTGCAGCCAATGGCTGTGTGGAAAATAATTTTTCTGCACTTCCATTTCTAACAAAAACTGAAAAGCTTACAATGTCAGAATGGAATTACAGGAAAAGGGGACAAAATAAATAATGAAAGTATATTGCAGAGTTTTTTTATATACATATGATTTATCATTTTATATTACCATCTCAAAGTGTTTAATATCGTTTTGATGTACTAAAAATTAGGTATTGATAAAATGTTAATATTAGATGTTAATATTAGACTATAAAATGTATAAACTCAATATCAGTGAAACCTAAATTTGATTCTCCTTTAATTTGTTCCCAATTATCCATTTTACTTGCTGGAGTGAATGAGATGGTTTACAAATAGTTCCTTTACCTTTATATTGTCATTTTAAACAGCTGATTTTCCCTGTGATATTCTTTCCTATACTGAAAATGTCTATACTTAAGTATTGGCTATAGAAAAGGTGTATAAACATTGTCTGCAGAAGAAATTGCACCCCAATAGGGGTTACAGAGAAAATAAATCAACATTTAACATGTATTACTTATTTCTCTTAAGTATTGAGCTTTGGTACAGACAGAGATAATATTAAAAAGCATTTATGTGTACAGAAGGTAAGAACATAAGTGGATCTGATTTCCCTGCAAGCTCAACCCATTTTAATGAGTTGTGGTTTCAGAAAACAAACAGCTTTTTTGTATATAAAAATAGACCTAAAGAAACAATTTTCCATACATTTTATACTCTGCATTTGGTATAACAAATCACTGGATACACATTAAAGGGAAACCAATTTTACTGTACACTGTCCCTTTAACATTTGAACATAGAACCTAATACTCAAATATTACATTTAAATATTGATTTCATGAGTATATGAAAATAACCATTTAAATGCTAATGTATACATGTTTTAAGTTACATTTGTGAAAAGGAAAATGTTACAAATAATGACACTGGTTACAAATAATAATTATACCACGCTCATTCTAATTAACCTACACCCTTCAAATGCATTTAATGCAAGTAAACAGAGAGACCATGTTTACTTTTAGTCTTTTGATACAAATGTTTCCAATGTGAGTATTTTGCAGTTAATAATATTAGAAAAAAAGACTCTTTTCAAGGTTAAAAGAGAGAAATTGTTGAAAGGACAGTTTTCTCAGAAATGCTCTCCCCATTAATTTGTTCCCAATGATCCACTTTACCTGCTGGAGTGTATTACATTTTTTACAAGTATTTTCATTACCATTATATTGGCATTTGAGTTTATTTAGCCTGTGTTATCCCCACCTATTCTAAAAAAAATTGGCCTCAAGGCCAAGCTGTGTAAAAACAGCCAGTAGAAGTTACATTAAAGGGCTATAATACCCAAATGTTTAAATACTTGAAAGTGATGCAGTATAGCTGTAAAAAGCTGACTAGAAAATATCTCCTGAACATCTCTATGTAAAAAAGAAAGATATTTTACCTCAAAAGTTCCTCAGTAGCCACATCCGATTATAAAGGATTTCTAAGCAGCATTTTAGTGTGTCTGTCTTGGGACAGCTTCGGGGATGAGCCTCATGAACTCTCATATTATTTCACCAATCAGGTAAAGGAAGCTTACTATGAAATCTCATGAGAGTTAAGTCAAATCTCATGAGATCACAGTAAGAGTTCATGACCTCAGTACTGCTGTGCTGATTGGCTGCTGTTCATTTCTTCATTTTTTTTATTTTTACCTGCAGCTGGGAGCAGCTGAGTTTAACTTTTTACACAGAACTTACTCTGCTGAGCTGAGGAGATTGTGAGGTAAAATATCTTCCTTTTTTACATAGAGATGCTCAGGTGATATTTTCCTGTCAGCTTTTTACAGTTATACTGCATCAGTTTCAAGTGATTTAGCATATGAGTATTATGTCCCTTTAACAGAGGGTTATAGAAGACATAAGGTAATAAAATGTTAAAGGGACATAATACTCATATGCTAAATCACTTGAAACTGATGCAGTATAACTGTAAAAAGCTGACAGGAAAATATCACCTGAGCATCTCTATGTAAAAAAGGAAGATATTTTACCTCACAATCTCCTCAGCTCAGCAGAGTAAGTTCTGTGTAAAAAGTTATACTCAGCTGCTCCCAGCTGCAGGTAAAAAAAAAAAAAATGAAGAAATGAACAGCAGCCAATCAGCATCAGCAGTGCTGAGGTCATGAACTCTTTTACTGTGATCTCATGAGATTTGACTTAACTCTCATGAGATTTCATTGTAAACTTCCCTAATCTGAATAGGGAAATAAGATGAGAGTGCACAAGGCTCATCCTTTCAGCTGTCCCAGGACAGACATACTAATATGCTGCTTAGAAATCCTTTACAATGGGATGTGGCTACTGAGGAACTTTTGAGGTAAAATATCTTTTTTTTTTACATAGAGATGTTAAGGTGATATTTTCTAGTCAGCTTTTTACAGCTATGCTGCATCACTTTCAAGTGTTTAAACATTTGGGTATTATAGCCCTTTAATTTTCCACTGTTCTCTCCAAGTATTGGTGATTGGTTTATGGACAGATATAAGATAAAGAACCAAGTATATGTACACAATGTGATAAAGTAATGAGATCTTATTATACCTACAAGTTCAACCCATTTCTTTAGGCTGTGGCTTCAAAACACAAAGCCAGCTAATTCATATACACAAATAAACCTTAAAAAGAAAATCTCATAAATTTTATAGTCTGCAGCTGGTAAAAAAAGTAATTGGAAACACATTAAGGGAAAAACAATTTTAAAGTATACTGTCCCTAGACATAATGATAGACTTTATTAGCTTTTCTGACTCTTGTATGGGGAAAAAACAAAAACAAGTAATGGTCTCTAAGATATAAAGCTGTGCTGTGTGATATTTAAGTTTGCCTTTTATAAAAAATAGGAACTAGTTATCCAAGAGTAAAAATAACAAGAAAACATAAATCTTATACTTACATTAAAATGTTTTCTCAAAGCCAATATACATTTATTTTGTACAATAAAAAGGTGTTGGTCCACTCATTGATTACTGATTTATATATTTTTTATTTGAAACTTTGAGAAAAATAAAGCGCAGTTATTCATAATGCCTGATATATTTAGCAGCAACCGCTTGTGAAAAATAGCGTATTTACATGACGATTATAAATATTTCTTGTTTTGAGATGGCAGAGGTAATGAAACTCTGTACCGGTGAATAACCCCCGAAAAAAACTGTGTGGTTTTCAATAAGATATTAGTGTTATTTGTACAGCTACAATCTGCTAGAAACAGGAAAAGGTTTGGATTTTCAGAATATTGGATCCAAAAAACAACAATAATATCTTATGTCATTTAGGCATATGTTATTAAACAGCTTATAAATGTAGCTTTATATGATTTCTAATACTTTTGTATAGCTAGTACTATCAGAGAGATGGTACAGTAGGAAATCAGAAAGTTGTTGTTTAAATTTAAAATAGTAAGGGAAAATTGTACTTTATTTATTTTTTTAAATATTAATAAATAAATAAAAAGTCTGGATTTTGGAATTCTGGATTTTGGGATTTGTACGTGTATTATAGATTGACTTATATTTATTTAAATAAGCTTTAAAGGGACAGTCTACACCAGAATTGTTATTGTTAAGAAAGAGAAAATCCCTTTATTACCCATTCCACGGTTTTGCATAACCAACACAGTTATATTAATACACATTTTACCTTGTATCTAAGAATCTGCAGACTGCTCCTTACTTCAGTTCTTTTGACAGACCTACATTTTAGCCAATCAGTGCGGACTCCTAGGTAACTCCACATGAGCACAATGTTATCTATATGGCACACTTGAACTAACGCCCTCTAGTTGTGAAAAACCCTCAAAATGCTTTCAGATAAGAGGCGGTTTTCAAGGGCGGAGAAATTAGCATATGAGCCTACCTAGATTTAGCTTTCAACTAAGAATACCAAGAGAACAAAGCAAAAATAATGATACAAGCAAATTGAAAAATTGTTTAAAATTATGCCCTATCCAAATCATGAAAATGTATTTTTGACTAGACTGTCCTTCTAATAGAAAGTATTATGAGGGATAAATAATGACATGCACATTAGTGTTTTTGTATTCAAGATGGGTAAAACCTTTGTATTAATATTGCAGATTAAAGGGATAGTCTAGTCTTTCCAATTTATTCCTATACATTTTTCTTAATTCTCTTGGTATCTTTATTTGAATGTAAGCTTAGGAGCCATACTATTTTTGGTTCAGTTCCTGGGAGGCGCTTGCTGATTGGTGGCTACATTTAGACACCAATCAGAAAGCGCTACCTAGGTGCTGAACCAAAAACGGTCCGGCTCCTATGCTTACATTCCTGCTTTTTCAAATAAAAATACCAAGAGAACAAAGAAAAATTAATTATAGGAGTAAAATAGAAAGTTGTTTAAAATTGCATGCTCTATCTAAAGTATGAAAGTTTAATTTTGACTTGACTATTCCTTTAAATTAAATATTGATGTAAATGTTATAATATTGGTGTTTAATAGAATAGTATTCTGAAGCCGAAAGTAATATATGTGTAGTAGCGGTTTAGAAGAGATTTAGGTTTTCAATCAAATATTTAAAATGCAAGAAAATTCTGATCATAAACTTCCCCCCACCCTTTAATGCCTGATCATATGAACAATTTCTTGTGTGCTGATACATGTGATTTCATGTAAAAGCTTGAAAAGGTACAAGGAAGTTTTCATTGTGTTGCTTTTTAAGGTTTGATTTGGAATATATATATATACTTGTATAGAATTAAAGATTGGATGGATGAATCTTGTATGGAAGGTTCTCTCAGTCTAGTAACCATGGCAATTTCCATAAAGTTCCACTGAATTGGTCTAGTAGTTTTTGTGGTATAAAAAAATGTGAGTTTCATATTCCTTTAATTACATGATTCACATAGAGCATGCAATTTTAGGCAACTTTCTAATTGACTCCTTAAATCAATTTTTCTCCATTTTCTATCTTTATTTGAGAAAACAGGAATCTAAGCTTAGGAGCCGGCCCATTTTTGGTTCAGATCTGGGTAGCACTTGCTGATTTGTGGCTAAATGTGGCCACCAATCAGCAAGCCTTACCCAGGGTTCTAAACCAAAAATGGGCCGTCTCCAAAGCTTACATTCTTGCTTTTTCAAATACAGATACCAAGAGTATAAAGAAAGAATGATAATATGAGTCAGTTAGAAAGCTGCTTAAAATAGCAAACTCTGGGGCCAATTTATCAATGTGAACTAGTGAACTGCTTGTACAATGCCGCCCCCTGCAGATTCGCGGCCAATCGGCCGCTAGCAGGGGGTGTCATTAAACCCGATTGTATGCGATCGGGCGGATTGATGTCTGCAGCCTCAGAGGCAGTGGATGAGTTATGGAGCAGCTTAAGACCACTGCTTCTTAACTCCTGTTTCCGGCGTGCCTAAAGGAAAAAGGGGTATTTGGCGCCATTCGGGCCATGATAAATCAGCCCCTAAATCTGAATCATGAAAAATAATTTGGGTTTCATATCCCTTTAAAGTTATGTGGATTTGCTTTAAATTTGACAGGTAGTACAACTTGGCTTCCTGCATTCTTCCCAATAAAATTTACTATTTTTTAGCATTTATATATATATATATATATATATATATATATATATATAATATATATATATATAATATATATCTTAAAAAAGGCAAAAAACTATTAACATTAAATAGGTATGTTAAAACCAGAGTTTAAGATTTTCATTAAAATAACAAGCTGGGGAATTCCTGGCTTTGTATGTTCACTCATTGGAAATTCTGACTTTGCTTTCCCATCCCTATCATAACCTTTTAATCAAAATTTATAACGTAGCATTATTAAATATAGGGACATTGGCTAAAGAGAGAGTGGTATTTTCTAGTTGTGCTTGCTTGTATTGTTTGGGGAATGTGAGGGGTGAGAAGTGCAGAGATTAATCATCTTTTTTGCATTTACTGCTTTTAATAGGGAACTTTCTATTAACAAACCCCAGTTTGTGGGGACCCCTTCATTTCTGTCAGATAATGCACCACTTTGCCCAGAAAATTGTTGCAATTACAAATGTTTAGGCATTCTCATGTTTATTTCTTTTGTTTTTATTGGTATGATACAAAAAAGTGAAGACATAAAGCCAAATCCAAATCTGACACATTCCACGCAAAACTCCAAAATGGACTGGACAAAATTATTGGCACCTTCTTAAAATTGTAAGAAATAATTGCTTTCCAAGTTTGTGATGCTCCTGTAATTTTTAATTAAACTCACCTGTATCAATTAACAGGTGCTGACAATAAAAAAATCACACCGGCAACCAGTTAAAATGGTGAAAAATTTACTCAACCTTTCTGTTGTGTGTTTCTGTGTGCCAAACTGAGCATGGAAAAGAGCAGCAAAGAATTGTCTGAGGATTTGAGAACAAAAATTGTGGAAAAGCATGGACAATCTCAAAGTTACAAGTCCATCTCCAGAGATCTTAATGATATGTGTCCACTGTGCCAAACATTTTCAAGAAATTTACTGCTCATCGCACTGCAGCTAATCTCCCTGGACGTGGACAAAAGAGTAAAATTGATCAAAGATTGCAATGAAGGATTGTTTGAATCATGGAAAAAGAACCTCAATCAACTTCCAGACATACCACCATAAAAATTCATTAGATTTAGATATCCTACACCAAATTGAACTAGACAAATGCAAACTTCAAAAGTTAGAGAACCAGAGAACACAAGACAGAATTAAGTAGAGCAAACGACTATTTTACGTAAAAGGTAACAAAGCGGATTTCCTTCTGGCTAAAAAAATTAAGGGAGCATACTGCACAAGCTAGGATCCCATGTTTATATGCTAGAGGCTCCAAATTTACCAATCCACAAGATATAGGAAACAAATTCGCCAATTACTATACTCAGCTATACAATCTACATCTTTCTGGTGACCAATCTAGACCAGACAAAGATTCTATTGACTCGTTTTTGTCTCAGTTATGCCTACCAAGCCTTACAAGAGACCAAATCAAGGAACTCAATGCCCCATTTAGCCCGGAGGAAATCTGCAAGGCAATTTCTAAATTAAAACCTCGTAAATCCCCAGGCCCAGATAGGTACACATACCTCTTTTATAAATCTTTCTCAACACAACAAACCCCGATTTTATTAAGAGTCTTTAACAAGGCAGGACAGGCAGAGTCATTCCCAAAAGAATTCTTACAGGCTACGATCATTACATTACCCAAACCGGGTAAATCACCTGATACTTGTGCATATTTCAGGCCCATTTCACTCTTAAATTTAGAAACTAAGTTATATACTAAAATTCTGGCAGACAAACTGAAAGATGTCATTCCTCTTCTCATGAACCCGGACCAAGTAGGTTTTGTATGAGACAGAGAGGGGCCCAATAATACTCGGAGGTTGTTGAACATATTTCTGGAGGCCAGTTGGCTCGGACAAACAAGTGTGTCCCTGTCTCTGGACGCTGAAAAAGCTTTTGACTGGGTCGACTGGCTCTACCTACGAGTAGTGTTACAGAGAGAGTGGGTTCTCACCTGAATTGTGTAAAAAAAAATCATGGCCCTATACTCCTGCCCATCAGCGGTAGTAAGAGGACTGGGGTTTTGTTCCCCTGAATTTGCGATAAGTAATGGAACTCAGCAGGGATGCCTCCTCTCCCCCCTGTTATTTGTTCTAGCAATAGAACCTCTGGCGGAGGCCATTAGAACTTCTCCGGAAATAGCAGGATAACAAAAATTCATGATAGCATACAGAAGGTGATACTCTTTTCGACGACCTGATTATATTTGTCTCAAATCCAACATCCTCCATCCCAGTCCTTTTCTCTTTATTGAAAACATTCGTTTCAGTTAGCTACTATAAACTGAACTTTCTCAAGACGTCAGCATATGCTCTGAATTTACCACAAGCAATCTTGTTAACTTTACAGAGACAATTTCCCTTTACATGGCATACAGATAGATTGAAACACCTGGGTGTTTACTTGTCCCATGACATTAGAAATACTATTTCATTGAACTTTGATCCCTTACTTCACCAATTTAGAGATCTAACGAATAGATGGCAATCACCTAGTCTTTCCTGCTGGGGCAGAATTGCAGCAGTGAAAATTAGCCTGTTGCCTAAGTTATATTTATTTAGATGTTTACCGGTCCAGATTCCAAAGCCTGTTATTCTCCGCTTTCAGCAGGTCTGTAATCACTTCATTTGGGGTGGTAAAAGAGCCAGAGTAGCTATGAGGTGGCTGCAGATTCCCGTCACGGCAGGAGGAGCGGCTTTACCTAATTTAACAGCATATCATGAGGCAGCTAGATTAACACAGATTCTGGCCTGGGGTATTGGAACACAACATGTAAAGTGGTTACAAATGGAACAAGGCTCTGTGGAAAATTCTATTCCTTTACAAGACGTTATATGGATCCGAAACATGTTAGGAAAACAGATATAATGGGCAACTATATTGTCATTTCTAATCTTAAATTTTGGGATAAAATAAGACACAGGCAGGGAATATCCCCACACCCATCCCCCATCCATTTTATTACAGTACTCCTATCAGCACTGCTGGATGCACACCCAAATATGTGGGACAAGATTCAAGTGAAAACTGTGAGCAACGTATTTGTTAATGATTTCATTATGACGTCCAAATAGTTTAGAGATAAATTTTCTCCACCGCCATTATTACACTTTGAATTTTTTAGACTAAAGAGTTTCCAGAAATCTTGGGTCTTCCTCACTTCAAAACCTAGACAAAAGACTATTTGGGAGCAGAGATGGTTGGCTAAAACTAAGGTTCCTAGACTGCTTTCTCTTTCCTATCCAGACATTACACAGCCTCCCATTTTCTCCAAAACACCATTTATAAAGCCCTGGAAACATAGTCTTAACTTTGAAGCACCTGAATCACAGTGGCATTTAGTGACTTTAGCCACCAAAAAGGCAATCTTCGGGACTACTCTCTATGAATTGTACTTTAAAATTCTTACACAATGGCATTACACTCCAGTTAAACTTTTCCAAATCTCGCACACAAATTCACCAATGTGCTGGAGGGGTTGTGGTAAGTTGGGGACAACAGCTGTGGTGGGAATGCTCTAAACTAAAGCGATTATGGGCTAGAAGTTTCAACTATTGCATGAAGTTCGGTAATATCATTAAAGAGAAACCCCAGGCAGGACCATTCCACATTTTTTCAGAAAAAAATCCTACATACATGCTTAACATGTGCATCTACATATATATGGCGACCAAATTAGCCATTGCAAAAACCTGGCGACAACCTAAGGGCCCTAGGTGGAGCCAGGTCCTAAAAATCTTAACTCACAATAAGTCCATGGAGAGCCTAAGCTTTGCAAACAACAATAAGGTAGAGATCCACTGCATGAGTTAAGATTTGTGGAGAAAATGGGGCATATGTATCAAGCTCACAAAGACTGCTGCTCCATAACCTGTCCGCCTGCTCTGAGCAGGCGGACAGACATTGCCGGAAATCAACCCGATCGAGTTGATTGACACCCCCTATTGGCCTATTGGCCGCGAATCTGCAGGGGGCGGTGTTGCACCAGCAGCTCTTGTGAGCTGCTGGTGCAATGCTGAATACGGCGAGCGTATTGCTCGCCGTATTCAGCAATGTCTGTCGGACCTGATCCGCACTGTCAGATCAGGTCCGACAGACATTGATAACTAGAGGCCAATGTCTGGAAAATGTGATATAATATAGCATGGCAGGGCACCCAAATAGAATAATCGAAATATTCCTCCCAACTTTCAAATAAGTAATAAGAATGACACCTCACCCTTTCTCCTTAACCCCCCTCCCCTCCACATCAATCATTTCCTCTAGGAAAATACGTGAAATTTCCCTTGTGCTTCCCCCAGTATTATTAAAAGCAACGACAACTATATTACTTTAGGGTATAATACATTACTCTTTTCTCAACCTAAATGTTACTACTTAATTTTAAATAATGTATACCCAGACTATTGCATATACATTGCTTTGGTTATTTTTTTCTTCATGCTGTATACCACCAAATGCTGTATATGTGAACAAAAATTGTGTCCTTTATATATCATTGTAAGACTGAATGTGATTATCAGCAAATTATTTTGTTATTTTTGTTACTTGTATGACATTTAAAACTTAATAAAAAAAAAAAAAGTACAATAATGGATAAAACAAATTATCGGCATCAATGTTACTGTATAAAATAATTAAGATCAGTGCAGTGTGTGCACTGTTTCTCAATCTGTATGATGCATAATAACTAAAAACTACTATTAGTTAAATAAATTTGTAGGGACTTAAGCAAGGGAAAACAATCTATATAAAAATAACTTCATACACTGTAACACAATTGCAACAAATTTAACTACAATTAAGAACAATTCTTTTTTTTAAAAGACACAGATATCAAACCTATCATATAATTGCATAATTTGGAAAACCCATAAAACCAATGCATGAAATGACCATATAGCATATTATGATTATTAAAACTAGGCACAATTAAAATATGTTAAATAATACATTACACGTTATTATTATTAAATACTTTCTAAAAACTGTACAAACGAATTGTGTCAATATCCTACCAATCTAACAGACATAAGTATAATTAGTTATACATAAAGAAAAAAGATTTAAATCTATTTGCATAAAAAATTATAATAAATAGTAATTACAATATAAGGACTAGTGAAAGGAGGTTACCATCATGTGAAGATTGCTTGGATATCTAGGTCTACATTTAAACCATTAGGTTGTAGACTGTTTTAATGTCTTAATCCAATAGGTCTCTTGTTTCCTTAGTTTGAGAAGTCTATTGGTATCCCATTTGTTAATGGGTATCCATTCCATAATTGCATTCTCCAAACTTTTAGGGTCTCTTGATTATGAAATAATTTGAAATGGGCTGATACAGGGCTCGATCACATATGCAGCGTCGCCCGCAAAAGCCGGCGACGCCAGATTTTACGCGATTTTGGTATTACATATACGGCGTAGCTAACATAGAACAGACGCGCAATTTATCCAATATACAGCGTAAGGACTTACGCGCGCAGAATTCAGAAAATCTACTCCATTCTCATCTCGCCACAAATTGCAGGCGCAGCAACCCTTGCACTGACTAAAAAAGCAATGTAACTCCCTGGAAGCCTTAACAAATACATACATTTAAGCAACATCTCAAGGTTAAAGGGACAGTATACTATGATAGTGGTTTTTTAAGGTTTAGTTGTGTATTGGAAATAGTTTGAAGCCACAACATAATCAAATGGATTGAGCTTGTAGGTACTTTATCATAATGTGGACATATACTTGCTTATTTACTTAAAATTTCTTCTCAAAACAATCAACAATACTTGGAGGAGAGAACAATGGGAAATCATAATTGTATTACCTTCATCTCTTTATATATGGGTTTATATATGAATTTTGAATAGCAGAATTGCGTGTCGCATTTATTTGAAATTGCAGATTTTTTTTTACGAGTGTTAGCCTAATTTGCATAAAAATACTATATTGACACTTTCAGTGGACAAAATACTGGCGTAAGTTACTTGCGGCGACTAAAATGTGTATTTGCGCACTTTTCAGAAGATCGCCAGTTTGTCCGACTTACGCCAGTTTAGCATCTGACGGCGCAGTATATGTAATACCCCAATGTGCAAGGTGAAATTACAGGCAGCGCGGGTTCCCTCGCTTGCGCCGAAACCTGCGCCGTAAATGTGTCTATATTATTGAGATGGTCTCTTAGTCTATATTTTATTTTTCTCTTCGTTCTCCCAATATAAATAAAATTGCATGAACAAGATAATTGATAGACTACATGTGTTGTTGTGCAAGTAAATCTACTTTTGCAACTGAACGCTCTACTTTTATTATAGTTATAAAAATGTGTATGTTTCTTGCTGATGTGAGAACACATCACACAATTTTTTATTTTACATTCATAAAGACTTGGTGCTGTCCCAAACCAATGTATAATATTCTCTTTGGCTTTACTTTTTAATTTGGTTGGTGCTAGATGGTTCTTTATGTCTCTATTTTTTCTAAAACGAACTTCAGGACTTGGACCTAGTATGTTTTTTAGGACTGGATCTAATACACCTGCCAGTGTTTATTCAAAATCCCTCTTATTTAGTGATGTGCTGTATTATATTTGGTTATGAATTTTGGCTTGGAGTCTATGTATGCAGAGCTATCAGTTTTCTTTTTCTTTTTTAATCATAGTCTCCCTATCCATTGTATCTACTTTATCCTTTGCTTCAGTTAATAATTGGTTACTATAGCCCTTCTCACTAAATTTGGCTGTCAAAACAGCTGCTTCTCTTTCATAATCTGTCTCCTTCGTACAATTATGCCTTATCCGTTGATACTGGCCCATTGGGATATTGTTTTTCCAATGTTTAAGGTGGCCACTGGGGGCATTAAGGAGTCCATTTTGTTCTGTTGGTTTTCTATAATTTTTTACTGTAAACAAATTATTTTCATTATTTACGAATATAATTAAATCTAAAAAATATATTGCTGTGTTTGAAAGATTGGGTGTGAATTTTAAATTGTAATTATTATTGTTAATATATTTAGTGAATTCCTCCACACTATTAATATCCCCTTGCCAAATTAATATAATATCATAAATATACCTATAATAAATTATAATATGACTGCCATGGGGATTGTTTGTCCATATATGGTTCTCTTTGAAATCCGCCATATATAAATTAGCATAAGAGGGTGCAAAAGTAGTCCCCATGGCAGTTCCCTGTATTTGCTTATAAAATACATCTTCAAACAAAACATAATTATGATTTATAATAAAATGCATAGAGTCTATTAAAATGTCTATTTGATTTTTTGGAAGGTCACTCTTAAACCCATTCCATTTTTATATATAGATATATTGATGATATTATATTAATTTGGAAAGGGGATTTTAATAGTGTGGAGGAATTCACTAAATATATTAACAATAATTACAATTTAAAATTCACACACATTCTCTCAAACACAGCAATATATTTTTTAGATTTAACTCTATTCGTAATTAATGAAAATAATTTTGTTGCAGAAAAAAAATTATAGAAATCCATCAGAATAAAATGGACTTAATGCCCCCAGCGGCCACCTTAAACATTGGAAAAACAATATCCCAATGGGCCAGTATCAACGGATAAGGCATAATTGTACGAAGGAGACAGATTATGAAAGATGCAGCTGTTTTGTCAGCCAAATTTAGTGAGAAGGGCTATAGTAACCAACTATTAACTGAAGCAAAGGATAACATAGATAAAATTGATAGGGAAACTATTACTAAAACTAAAAAGAAAACTGATAGCTCTGCAAACATACTGCTAGATTATGAGTCTTGCGTTAGCCTCAAAAAGCAGCGTTGAGAGGTCCCAATGCTGCTTTTTAATGCCCGCTGGTATTACGAGTCTGACAGGTACAGGTGTACCGCTCACTTTTCTTCCGCGACTCTAGCTTACCGTAAATCCCCTTACGTCAATTGCGTATCCTATCTTTTTAATGGGATTTGCCTAACGCTGGTATTACGAGTCTTGGAAGAAGTGAGCGGTACAGCCTCTCCTGTCAAGACTCCTACCGCATTTAAAAGTCAGTAGTTAAGAGTTTTATAGGCTAACGCCGGAACATAAAGCTCTTAACTAAAGTGCTAAAAAGTACACTAACACCCATAAACTACCTATTAATCCCTAAACCGAGGCCCCCCCCCCCCCATCGGAAACACTTAACTAAAATGTTTAACCCCTAATCTGCTGACTGGACATTTTAATAAATGTATTAACCCCTAAACCGCCGCACTCCCGCCTCACAAACACTAGTTAAATTTTATTAACCCCTAATCTGCCATCCCTAACATCGCCGACACCTATCTACATTTGTTAACCCCTAATCTTCCGACCCCAATGTCGCTGCTACTATATTAAATTTATTAACCCCTAAACCTAAGTCTAAACCTAAGTCTAACCCCCCTAACGTAAATATAATTTAAATTAAACAAAATAAATTTACCATAATTAAATAAATTATTCCTATTTAAAACTAAATACTTACCTATAAAATAAACCCTAAAATAGCTACAATATAACTACTAGTTACATTGTAGCTAGCTTAGGATTTATATTTATTTTACAAGCAACTTTGTATTTATTTTAACTAGGTAGAATAGTTATTAAATAGTTATTAACTATTTAATAACTACCTAGCTAAAATAAGTACAAAAGTACCTGTAAAATAAACCCTAACCTAAGTTACAATTACACCTAATACTACACTATCATTAAATTAATTACATAAACTACCCACAATTAATTACAATTAAATTAAATAAACTAAAGTACAAAAAACAACAAACACTAAATTACAGAAAAAAAAGAATTACAATAATTTTAAACTAATTACACCTACTCTAATCCCCCTAATAAAATAAAAAAGCCCCCCAAAATAATAAAATTCCCTACCCTATACTAAATTACAAATAGCCCTTAAAAGGGCCTTTTGCAGAGCATTGCCCCAAAGTAATCAGCTCTTTCACCTGTAAAAAAATACAATACCCCCCAACATTAAAACCCACCACCCATACACCCAACCCTACTCTAAAACCCACCCAATCCCCCCTTAAAAAACCTAACACTACCCCCTTGAAGATCACCCTACCTTGAGCTGTCTTCACCCAGCCGGGCACAAGTGGTCCTCCAGAGGGTTCCGAAGTCTTCATCCTATCCGGCCAGAAGAGGACATCCAGACCGGCAGAAGGCTTCATCCAGGCGGCATCTTCTATCTTCATCCTTCCGGAGTGGAGCAAGTCCATCTTCAAGACATCTGACGCGGAGCATCCTCTTCATCCGACGGCCGACGACTGAATGACTGGTCCTTTAAGTGACGTCATCCAAGATGGGATCCCTTGAATTTCGATTGGCTGATAGGATTCTATCAGCCAATCGGAATTAAGGTAGGAAAAATCCTATTGGCTGATGCAATCAGCCAATAGGATTGACCTCACATTCTATTAGCTGATTGGAACAGCCAATAGAATGCGAGCTCAATCCTATTGGCTAATTGGATCAGCCAATCGGATTGAACTTCAATCCTATTGGCTAATTGCATCAGCCAATAGGATTTTTCCTACCTTAATTCCGATTGGCTGATAGAACTTTTGTACTTATTTTAGCTAGGTAGTTATTAAATAGTTAATAACTATTTAATAACTATTCTACCTAGTTAAAATAAATACAAAGTTGCCTGTAAAATAAATATAAATCCTAAAATAGCTACAATGTAACTAGTAGTTATATTGTAGCTATTTTAGGGTTTATTTTATAGGTAAGTATTTAGTTTTAAATAGAATTAATTTATTTAATTGTAGTAAATTTATTTAGATGTATCTAAATTATATTTAAGTTAGGGGGGTGTTAGGGTTAGGGTTAGACTTAGGTTTAGAGGTTAATAAATTTATAATAGTGGCGGTGACTTTGGCGACGGCAGATTAGGGGTTAATAAATGTAATATAGTTGCGGCGAAGTTGGGGGGGGCAGATTAGGGGTTAATAACTATAATGTAGGTGTCGGCGATGTTGGGTACAGTAGATTAGGGGTTCATAAGTATAATGTAGGTGGCGGCCGTGTCCGGAGCGCCAGATTAGGGGTTAATAATATAATGTAGGTGTCAGCGATAGCGGGGGCGGCAGATTAGGGGTTAATAAGTGTAATATTAGGGGTGTTTAGACTCTGGGTTCATGTTAGGGTGTTAGGTGCAGACATAAAATGAATTTCCCCATAGGAAACAATGGGGGTGCGTTAGGAGCCGAACGCTGCTTTTTTGCAGGTGTTAGGTTTTTATTCAGCCAGCTCAGCCCCATTCCTATGGGGAAATCGTGCATGAGCACGTTCAGCCAGCTTACCGCTGACTTAAGCAACGCTGGTATTGAGGTGAGATGTGGAGCTAAATTTTGCTCAACGCTTACTTTTCTGAGGCTAATGCCAGCTTGCAGAAAACTCGTAATACCAGCGTTGGCTTAAGTGAGCGGTGAGAAAAAAAGGCACCCCTGTTACCGCAAAACTCGAAATCTTGGTGATAGACTCCAAGCCAAAATTCATAACCAAATATAATATAGCACATCACCAAATAAGAGGGATTTTGAATAAACACTGGAAGGTGTTACTATTAGATCCAGTCCTAAAAAACATACTAGGTCTGAAGTTCGTTTTAGAAAAAATAGAGACAAAGAACCATCTAGCACCAACCAAATTAAAAAGTAAGGTCAAAGAGAATATTATACATTGGTTTGGGACAGCACCAGGTGATTATGGCTGTGAAATAAAGAATTGTGTGATGTTTCCTCACATCAGCAAGAAACATACAATTTTTTATAACTATAAAGTAGAGAGTTCAGTTGCAAAAGTAGATATACTTGCACAACAACACATCTATCAATCATTTTATTTATATTGGGAGAACGAAGAGAAAAATAAAAAATAGACTAAAACAGAATCTCAATAATATAGACAATGGGCTGGACACCCATAGTGTATCAGCCCATTTAAAATTATTTCATAATTAAGAGCCTAAAAGTTTGGAGATTGCAATTGTGGAGGCCTATTTATCAAGCCGTCAACCGCAAATACGCTAGAATTCCGCAGCGTAATTGTGGCGAGCCTGATTCCCCTTAGTTATCAAACCCTACAGACTGGCAAAAGTTTGTAATCTGTGATGTAACATACGATCCGCAGGTCTCAGTCCGACACAGATCGATGCTTACATCATTACAGATGTTCCGAAAGCAAATTCGGCACTATCTGACTACTTTTGCTAGTTAACAAATATCTCCCAGGTACGCTCGCCCCTATTCCGGCTCAGCGTAATTGGTTTTCAATCCGCCGCCCTGGAAGCTGCGGATGCCATAGGAATCAATGGGAGTCTGAATGCAGCGAAAGCTTATGTTCGCTGCTGCCCGATATCCCATTGATTCCTATGGGAGAATAAAAGTTACGTTTACACCTAACACCCTGACATGTATCCTGAGTCTAAACACCTCTAATCTGCCGCCCCCTACACCGCCGCCACCTACATTATACTTATTAACCCCTAATCTGCTGCCCCCTACCCCGTCGCCACCTACATTATCACATAAAAGCTAAATCAGTGCTATTATATCTTGTAGTAGAGGATTTAAAAATACATATGTCTGTTTTCAATAATTCAGCTTGAGAACTTTAAAAACTTGGGCCTGACAATATAAACTGGTCGATAAACATGCACAAGATGAGACATACAGTGTACAAGAACAACAATCAAAACATTGAAATAATAAAATATTCAGTAATATTACCCCATACACAGTCCAAGGGGTGATGAAATAGCAGCACAATCCGTATGGTGAAGATAGAATCTGTTAAAACATCTGATGCAGCCTCCTTTCAGCGGTATTTCCAGACTACCGCAATAGACAAAGGCTAATTCAAAGAAACATAGAGGAGAGGTGCAAACCAGATTAACAATTTAATAAAGGTATTTAAATACAATCACACGTAGCAACTTACATGTAATGATTAAAAAGTCCGGTATGAACAGTTGTAGGCACTTGAATCCTTTGCGGGCTGTGTTCCGGCCCCTTTACTCAGTGGAACAAGATGTTTCTGTTTTAAGAGCCGCTTGAAAGTTCGGCGTCTGACATCACTGGAAAAGAGGAAGCTGGAGCGTCCTCCGGCAAACAACGGTCACACAGTCCGGGTTAGGGTTAGAGTAACCGTGTCCAGTGCTACTTGGCTTGACTACCCTACGCGTTTCGTCTGGATCCCGGCCAGACTTTCTCAAGGGATGGTTATTTATTCATTTATTTATCTACTAAATCCAATGTTGTATTGTTATTCATGAAGTATGAAATAGGTATTTATGAAATTCTGAAATGTGAAATTGTATCTATATAGTTCAATTGCATATGTCAGGTTGAGAAATGTTTATATATATATTTTAATTTTAATGTTTATACATATATTTTAATTTTAAATTGTAATATTTGTAGATCCTGAATTTAAATATTGTATAATATTGGGGTCTTGTTTGCTTTTGTTTTTAGCAGGAAGTATGGATGTTTTGTTTTATTTATATTTTACATGTGCTGTGCTGTGATCAATGAGCAGGTTTATTAATGGTTAATTATTAAAGGGTTGTTTGCATATAAATGGAGTAAAGACAATACGGCAGCATTCATCTGCTCACTTGATTTAGAGAAATCCCTTGAGAAAGTATGGCCGAGATCCAGACGAAACGCGTAGGAAAGTCAAGCCAAGGAGCACTGGACACGGGTACTCTAACACTAACCCGGACTGTGTGACCGTTGTTTGCTGGAGGACGCTCCATCTTCCTCTTTTCCAGTGATGTCAGACGCCGAACTTTCAAGCGGCTCTTACAACAGAAACATCTTGTTCCACTGAGTAAAGGGGCCGGAACACAGCCCGCAAAGGATTCAAGTGCCCACAACTGTTCATACCGGACTTTTTAATCATTACATGTAAGTTGCTACGTGTGATTGTATTTAAATACCTTTATTAAATTGTTAATCTGGTTTGCGCCTCTCCTCTATGTTTCTTTGAATTAGCCACCTATATTATACTTATTAACCCCTAATCTGCTGCCCCCTACCCCGTTGCCACCTACATTATACTTATTCACCCCTAATCTGCCGCCCCCTACACCGCCACCTACATAAAGTTATTAACCCCTATCCCGCCGCTCCCGGAGCCCACCACAACTAAATAAATGTATTAACCCCTAAACCGCCAGCCCCCCACATCGCCATAAACTAAATTAAACTATTACCCCTAAACCTAACAACCCCCTAACTTTATATGAAATATTAACTCATCACTATCTTCTAATAAATTTAAACTTACCTTTAGATTTAAATTAAACTATATTAAACTATTAATTAGCCTACCCTAACTGTTATACTAAAATTACATTAAACTAAATGAAGCTAATAATTAATCTACCCTTACTGTTATACTACATTACATTAAACTATATTAAACTAATAATTAATCTACCCTAACTTTTATACTAAATTACATTAAACTATATTAAATTATTAATTAATTAATCTACCCTAACTATTATACTAAAATTACATTAAACTACAAATTAAATAAACTATATTATATATATATATATATAAACACCTAACCCTACTCAAATAATTTAAATCTACAATAAAGAAATACTATGTTACAAAAAACTAACAACTAAGTTCCAAAAAATAACAAACACTAAGTTACAAAAAAAAAATAAACACTAAGTTACACAAAATAAAAAAGAAATGATCAAAGATTTAAACTAATTACACTTAATCTAAGGGCCCTTTGAAAATAAAAAAGCCCCCCCCAAAATAAAAAAAAAAACCCTAGGCTACAATAAACTAGAAATAGCCCTTAAAAGGGCATTTTGCAGGGGAATTGCCCCAAAGAAATCCACTCTTTTACCTGTAAATTAAAAATACAAATTCCACCCCCAACAGTAAAACCCACCACCTACACAACCCCCCCCAAATAAAAACCTAACTAAAAAAAACCTAAGCTCCCCATTGCCCTGAAAAGGGCATTTGTATGGGCATTACCCTTAAAAGGACATTTAGCTCTATTGCAGCCCTAAACCCTAATCTAAAAATAAAACCCACCCAATACACCCTTAAAAAATCCTAACACTAACCCCTGAAGATTCACTTACAGTTTTGAAGATCCGACATCCATCCTCCAAGAAGCAGGCAGAAGTCTTCATCCAAGCGGCCAAAATCTTCATCCAAGCCCGCAGAAGTTTTCAACCAGACGGCATCTTCTATCTTCATCCATCTGTCACGGAGCAGCTCCATCTTCAAGACATCCAACGCGGAGCATCCTCTTCTTACAACGTCTTCTTCCCGAATAAAGGTTCCTTTAAATGACGTCATCCGAGATGACGTCCCTTAAATTCCGATTGGCTGATAGAATTCTATCAGCCAATTGGAATTAAGGTTGAAAAAATCCTATTGGCTGTTGCAATCAGCCAATAGGATTGAGCTTTCATACTATTGGCTGATCCAATCAGCCAATAGGATTGAGCTTGCATTCTATTGGCTATTCCAGTAAGCCAATAGAATGCAAGCTCAATCCTATTTGCTGATTGGATCAGCCAATAGGATGAAAGCTCAATCCTATTGGCTGATTGCAACAGCCAACAGGATTTTTTCAACCTTAATTCTGATTGGCTGATAGAATTCTATCAGCCAATCGGAATCTAAGGGACGCCATCTTGGATGACATCATTTAAAGGAACATTCATGCTGGAAGAAGACGTCGTAAGAAGAGGATGCTCCACATCAGATGTCTTGAAGATGGAGCCGCTCCTCGCCGGATGGATGAAGATAGAAGATGCCATCTGGGTGAAGACTTCTGTGGGCTTGGATGAAGACTTCTCCTGGCTTCGTTGAGGACTTCTGCCGGCTTCTTGGAGGATGGATGTCGGATCTTTAAAACTGTAAGTGAATCTTCAGGGGTTAGTGTTAGGATTTTTTAAGGGTGTATTGGGTGGGTTTTATTTTTAGATTAGGGTTTTGGGCTGCAATAGAGCTAAATACCCTTTTAAGGGCAATGCCCATCCAAATTTAGTTAGGTTTTTATTTGTGGGGGTTGGTTGTGTGGGTGGTGGGTTTTACTGTTGGGGGGTATTTGTATTTTTTATTTACAGGTAAAAGAGCTGATTTCTTTGGGCCAATGCCCCGCAAAAGGCCCTTTTAAGGGCTATTTGTAGTTTATTGTAGGCTAGGGGGGGTATTTCGGGGGGGGGGCTTTTTTATTTTCATAGGACCCTTAGATTAGGTGTAATTAGTTTAAATCTTTGATAATTTATTTTTTATTTTGTGTAACTTAGTGTTTATTTTTTTTGTAACTTAGTGCTTGTTATTTTTTGTAACTTAGTTGTTAGTTTTTTGTAACTTAATCATTTTTAGTGTAGATTTAAATTATTTGAGTAGGGTTAGGTGTTTAAATCTATAATATAGTTAAGAGCTAAATGCCCTTTTAAGGGCAATGCCCATACAAATGCCCTTTTCAGGGCAATGGGGAGCTTAGGTTTTTTTAGTTAGGTTTTTATTTGGGGGGGTTGGTTGTGTGGGTAGTGAGTTTTACTGTTGGGGGGTATTTGTATTTTTTATTTACAGGTAAAAGAGCTGATTTCTTTGGGGCAATGCCCCACAAAAGGCCCTTTTAAGGGCTATTTGTAGTTTATTGTAGGCTGGGGGGGGATATTTTGGGGGGCTTTTTTATTTTCATAGGACCCTTAGATTAGGTGTAATTAGTTTAAATCTTTGATAATTTCTTTTTTATTTTGTGTAACTTAGTGTTTATTTTTTTTTGTAACTTAGTTGTTAGTTTTTTGTAACTTAATAATTCTTTAGTGTAGATTTAAATTATTTGAGTAGGGTTAGGTGTTTAAATATATAATATAGTTAATTTAATTTGTAGTTGAATGTAATTTTAGGATAATAGTTAGGGTAGATTAATTATTAGTTTAATATAGTTTAATGTAATTTAGTATAACAGTTAGGTTAGATTAATTAATAGTTTAATATAGTTTAATGTAATTTAGTATAACAGTTAGGGTAGATTAATTAATAGTTTAATATAGTTTAATGTAATTTTAGTATAATAGTTAGGGTAGGTTAATTAATATAGTTTAATTTAATATATATTATATATATAGTAATATAATAATAATAATAATAATAATAATAATAATAATAATAATAATAATAATATAATATAATAATATATATATAGTAATTTAATATAGTTTAATTTAATTCTAAAGGTAAGTTTAAATTTATTATAAGATAGAGATGAGTTAATATTTAATGTACAGTTAGCGGATTGTTAGGTTTAGGGGTTAATCGGCTAATTTAGTTTATGGCGATGTGGGGGGCTGGTGGTTTAGGGGTTAAAAACTTTAGTTGCGGTGGGCTCCGTGAGCGGCGGGATAGGGGTTAATAGCATAATGTAGGTTGCGGCGGTGTAGGGGGCGGCAGATTAGGGGTTAAGAACATAATGTAGGTGGTGGCGGGGTCTGGGAGCGGCGGGATAGGGGTTAATAAGTTTATAAGAGTTGTGGTGGGCTCTGGGAGCAGTGGTTTAGGGGTTAATAACTTTATTAAAGTTGTGGTGGGGTCCGGGAGCGGCGGGATAGGGGTTAAACACTTTAGTATAGTGGCAGTGTTTAGTGACAGGGTACAAATAAATCTGGGGAAAAGCCGAAGAGCAGCGAGATCGATGACTGTCAGTTAACAACAGTCCGCTGCTCACCACCCCGTACTTGGTGCGCGGCTTTTTGACAGCTAATTTGTTAAATTTGGAGAACGTATTCAGGTCTGCGGCCGTGATATTAGGCAATGTCAGGCGAGCGTATTGGTGCCGTCGAATGCAGCATAGTAGATGGCTTGATAAGTAGGCATCGTGGAATGGGTGCCCATTAACAAATGGGATACCAATAGACTTCTCAAACTAAGGAAACAAGAGACCTATTGGATTAAGACATTAAACAGTCTACAACCAAATGGTTTAAATGTAGACCTAGATATCCAAGCATTCTTCACATGATGGTAACCTCCTTTCACTAGTCCTTACATTGTAATTACTATTTATTATAATTATTTATACAAATAGATTTAAATCTTTTCTCTTTATGTATAACTAATTTTTATTTCAATATACTTATGTCTGTTAGATTATTTGGATATTGGCACAATTTGTTTGTACAGGTTTTAGAAAGTATTTATTAATAATAATAATAATGTGTAATGTATTATTTAACATATTTTAATTGCGCATAGTTTTAATAACCATAATATTCTATATGATCGTTTCATGCATTGGTTTTATGGCTTTTCCAAATTATGCAATTATATGATAGGTTTGATATCTGTGTCTTTTCAAAAAAAGTATTGTTCTTAATTGTAGTTAAATTTATTGCAATTGTGTTACAGTGTATGCAGTTTTTTATATAGATCATTTTTCCTTGCTTATTTACTTAACTAATAGTAATTTTTAGTTATTATGCATCATACAGATTGAGAAGCAGTGCAAGGAAAACACTGCACTGATCTCATTTATTTATACGGTAACATTGATGCCGATAATTTGTTTTATCCCCTATTGCACTTTTTAATATGCACAAATGGCTTAGCCTTAAATTGGTAAACGTTCTGGGATCGGGATGTATAATTTACAGTTCTTTAGATTGGATACCAAATTGCAATATTCATAAGAGTGAGTATCTGATTGGATATTCAATTACCCAATCAGAACTCTCTCCAGTTTTATCTCTATATCTGGTTACGGGTCTTATAAGCAAGGAAAACCGGTAAGTGTTCACACTCTTGAAAAAGTTCCTGTGTTTAAGGAACGAAACGTACGTTGAGTTTTAAAGTTTAAAAGTTTTCCTTTTCCCCTGTGAAGCACCGATTGCTTTTAGTGTGTTGCAAGCATCGGTAGAGCCGAGGGTAACACATATAGTTTTTGGCTTGTACTGATTTTGCATTGACCTACGGCTAGGCAGGGTGTGTTCATACTCAGGGCCCACCTGCTGTAGCCAGCTTTCTTGGAAGTACACAGCCAGTATTTGTTATAATAGAAAGTATTCAGCTGCAGACATCATTTATCACCTGAATCTGTATGAGGATACAGCTTTACCATTAATTTGCCTGTTTTTATCTGCTATCTTCTAAATAGCCTGTATTATGTGCATGGGGCTCATTTATTAAAGAATCTTTTAATGTACACTTAGATCCGTGTTGCACTTCTCTTACCTTCTATAATTGTGCTTAAGGGTGATTACAAAAGTCTGTAAACACTGACTAGTTCCCAGTTTGTTTGAATATGAGCTTGCATCTGTGTGTGAGCCTGCATTTGTGTGGCTGTATTAGGGTCCCAGGTTTTGGAAGAGACCTTGACGTGGTACCTGGGCTTGTCCCATTTGGCAAAATGTGGTAACTGACTCTTCCAGTTTCTTGTAAATTTAGCTGGGAGCTTGTGAGCGAGTGCTAGACTTTATTTTTGTATGTATTGTAATGCCTGTTTAGTAATTTACCCTAGGGACTTTCTCCCAGGCTGGTCTGGGCCAAAACTACATGTGACTCTAGAAATAGTGCAGCTTTTTGAGAGTGCTATAGCCCCATAGCTGAGCAGTGTTTCAGGGTCATGTGATGTTTCCCGGGACCGGTCTGGGAGTACTGTTCCACTTTCCTTGTTTTGCTTGTGCGTAAGGGTGATTACAAAAGTCTGTAAACCCTGACTAGTTCCCAGTTTGTTTGAATATGAGCTTGCATCTGTGTGTGAGCCTGCATTTGTGTGACTGTATTAGGGTCCCAGGTTTTGGAAGAGACCTTGACGTGGTACCTGGGCTTGTCCCATTTGGCCAAATGCAGTAACTGACCCTTTTAAACCTAGCTGAGAGCTTGTGAGCGAGTGCTAGACTTTATTTTTGTGTGTATATATATATATATATATATATATATATATATGTATGATTAAAAGCAAAACTGAAAGGGTTAATTAAAGCATCTGACCAAATGGGACAAGCTCAGGTATCTCGTCAAGGTCCCTTCCAAAACCTGAGTCCATAAAACAGCCACTCAATGCAAAAACTGGGAACAAGTGAAGGGTGCACAGGCTTATGTAATCACCCTAGACATATACAAAACACGGAAGGGGACTGCACTCTCAGACTGGACTTGGTACACATCCCATGACCCTGCAACATGTTCAGCCCTGGGTGCACACTGGCACTCACATGAAGCTGTGCTGTCCCCAGAGTCACAGGCAGTTAACTCCAGACAGGCTTGGGTGCAAGGCCCATATGGAAAATTACAAAACAAATTAATACAACACACATAGAAAATCCAGCACTCACAAGCTATCAGCTAAGATTAAAAGCAAAAATGGAAGGGTTAGTTACCGCATCTGGCCAAATGGAACAAGCCCAGGTACCTCATCAAGGTCCCGTCCTAAACTTGGAGCACTTGCATTGTCTGGCTGTTTTAGGGACCCAGGTTTTGGAAGGGACCTTGACGAGGCACCTGGGCTTGTCCCATTTGGCCAGATGCGGTAACTAACCCTTCCATTTTTGCTTTTAATCTTAGCTGAGATCTTGTAAATGAGTGCTGGACTTTCTCTGTGTGTTGTATTAACTTGTTTTGTAAATCTCCCTATGAGACTTGCACCCAGGCCTGTCTGGGGTTAACTGCCTGTGACTCTGGGGACAGCACAGCTTCCTGTGAGTGTCAGGGCTGAGCATGTTACATGGTCATGGGATGTGTACCCAGTCCAGTCTGAGAGTGCAGTCCCCTTCCGTGTTTTGTGTGTATATATATATATATATATATATATATATATATAAATATATATACTGTATGTACATATATATGTGTATATATATATATATATATATATACTGTATATATATATGTGTGCGTGTATATTTATATATATATATATTTATGTGTGTGTGTGTGTATATATATATATATACAGTTATCACAAACAACCTGTGGAAAAGGTTAAATATGTATAAGTGTGTGAATCACAGCTGCAGATCAATTTATATAAGCTATAGTTAGGTGTGTTTGTGAGTCTCCCTGCTAAGTGATGAGAATTCCAGTAATTCATAAATGAACTGAACAGAAATACAGGGAAACAAACAGTTAATTTGTGGCTATGGATAGCCAACTGCTTCTTTAACTCCTAAGCAATTGTTTCTCCTTGCCCCATATCACTCATGAGCAAAATAACATGTTATGCATAAACACCACTGAAAATGGTTAATATATATGTAGAGACACAAGTAGGGGTTAATGGATATTATGGGAGAACTAAATATGCATGTGCATATAGGATTTCCAGAAGGAACAGTAGTTTGAGAATTATAGGGTTAACCTGCTTAGATATAGACATTCAACATAACGATAAGCTAATTCCTATAAGTGAGAGCTCAGGGAGAGCAAACCGTTTGGTACATGATATATGTATGTCAAACCTGGCAGAGATCAGTTGTAGCGTGGCGTCTGAGCGGAGCGAGTGTGGCACTAGCTGAGAGGAAGAGTCCATTGGTGTGTGACGTCACAGCAAAGGAAACAGATGATGCACGCAACCCGCTGGAAAGCTGCTGAGAGGAACCAGGCAGTGCATCTGTGAACGCAGGTTAGAGATGCTGAGCAACGACTTAGATGAGGTTAGGTAGGTGGGTCTTGACTCGTTGAATGGATATTCCTAATTATACCAAGCAATGTAGAGCTGTATGGAGAGACTTTTATACAGGATATTGAGCAAGGGCTGAAATAATTTAAAGGTATATACACCATTCCCTAGTACTGGATAAATTAAAGTGAGTGATAAATATTGGCATGACAACAGTATATATATATATATATATATATATATATATATATATATATATATATATATATATATATATATCTATATTATGCAAACAAGGCAGCACTCACTGGTCATTTGTAAGTAACATTTAGCTTTTAATAACACAAAAAGTTAAAATCTTGGGAAAAACATGACATTTCGATGCCTAACTGGCATCATTTTCAAATGTCCCAAAAGGTAAATCCAAAGTGGTCACACCAGCTATGTGGTGTTCCCCATGAGAGCATAAAACTACTGGCTGAATGTGTTATATTTATACAAGTCATAGCTGACATCAAAGCTGTGTTCAGCTGTGGATAATCACTTGCAAATCTGATCAGCTGGTTCCATTCCCACCCACAAGCTTCATACTTCATTGCGCTGTTAGTTGAGCAACTGCATGGCTAATTTGCATATGTGGGAGTGATCTGCACCAGAGTAGTGTCCAATGATCTTGCGATGTTTTCAGGCGTCCTCATACACGCCCACTTGTCTCTGCTGTGAGTGAAACATCCCCAAACAAAGGGATATTGGCCTGTGACTTATGAACTGCTTCTGGCACAACAATGCCGTATGTTTCACACAGGTTGGTGAGGGGTCATCTTTGTCAATCAACGTAGAAACTGCATGTTCACCTTGGCGCATGATTTACTGAACATTGTACTGGGATGTAATACACATTCAAAAGTTGTAGTGAGGAGATCAAATGTCCCACCTATAGCGGGTACACCCTCGCATTTATTCATAGAGTAACAGCTAATGCAGGAATATCTGGAAATATTGATGGGGTGTAATACACATTCAATCTATTCAAATCAGACAACACGAATGCCCCACTTGTAGCGGGTACATCCCCATTAGTTAATATGAAGCTCCCATGCAAGATTAGCAGAAAATGTTTGATAGAGCACACAATCCAGCAACATGTGGGGGGTGGAGATGTTGAATAAATGACATCCAATAAAACATTAGCCAAGTAGCAAAGGAAGAGAAAAAATGTAGAGAAGAAAAAATGAAAAAAATGAAAAAAAAATTAAAAAAAATGGAAAAGTTAAAAACATAGTAGAAGCTGGAACAATGAGCAAATTTAAAAAGTGTCCATTTTATAATCCAATGATAGAAACATTTTGTGCATTTGTATTCATTCATTAGTTGATCATTTTTATCCAATGAACGGCCCAAAGTCCAATTTAATGTTTAATCCTTTAGGAGAGACAGTGTCCAACATGTAGATCCATCTGGACTCTAGTCTAAGTAACATATTGTTGCGGTCCCCCCCCCCTTTTTGGAATAGGTAGATGATCAATAATCATGCAGCGTAGACTGGAGATGCTATGTTTCTGTGTAGCAAAGTGTCGGGCAACTGGGAGATCAGATGTTCCATTCTTCAGTGCCTCCCTAATGGATCATCTGTGATTTGCCATTCTATCTTTGAAAGGGGTGGTCATTTTCCCCACATAGACCAGAGAACAGGGGCAAATTAGGATATATATGACATATGAGCTGTTACAATTCAGACGGTAATGAATGGTATATCTTTTATTCTTGTGTGGATGTTGAAAAGAATCTCCAACTTGCATGGAATTACAGTTAACACAATCACCGCATTTGTAGCAACCACTTTTTCGAGATTTTAACCGCGCATCAGCTTGATGGGAACTTTTGGGATCATTTTTTACCAGTAGGTCCCTGATACTCCTCGCCCGTCTGTAAACCACTCTTGGAGTGTTAGTTTTCCAGGATGCCAGGCTCCTGACGGTCTCAAGTAAGTCCCATCTATTGTGAATGGAATCCTTTATGGTCTCATGTGATGGAGAGAATGTGGTAATAAAGTTTAACTTTTCTTCAGTCGTGTTTTTTCTTTCTTTATGTTTTAGGAGCGAATCTTGGTTACACATGTGGAGTTTCTCTCTCGCCATATTAATATCCTTAATGTCATATAATTAATATCCTTAATGTCATATAGCCTTTCCTCCAATTTCTTACACATAGCATCCAATTGTTCACTGCAGATTTCTGGTTCGGAATTATTCCTGATTACTCGCGTGAGTTGAGCGGAGATAATGCCTAACATTTGGTGTCGTGGGTGATAGCTAGAAGCCAGCAGCAGCGAGTTTCTGTCAGTGCTCTTAGTGTATAAAGATGTACCAAATCTAATGTGTTGTTCAGTTCTGACTTTAAAAATATTGAAATCCAAAAAGTGTATTTGTTCATGATCATATTCCATTTTGAACCTAATAGGGCCTTTGATCTGATTCAGGTGTTCTACCCATAGTATCAAGTCCTGTTCACTGCCACGCCAAATCAAAAACAAGTCATCTATGTATCTAGTGTACATCAGGATGTTGGGATGTGTGTAGGGTTGCATAATATGATGCTCATACCAGAGCATAAAGATATTGGCATAGACAGGGGCTATGTGTGTGTGTGTGTATAAATATATATATATATATATATATATATATATATATATATATATATATATGTGTGTGTGTGTGTATAAATATATATATATATATATATATGTATATATATATATATATATAGATAGATAGAGGCAAGTAGAATGTTACAGTTCAGGAAACTGAAAACAAGAAGCACCAAAAAATTGCGCTGATTGGGGGAAGAATAAGCAGCTGTTACAAAACAAATATATTATAAGTTCCACAAATAGATATGCAAGTAAAAAATGTGTATACAAGTGGAAACAGTGCTTAAAAAATTCTATTCTAAGACAAATGACACATAGAACACATAAAACTAAGAGACACTTAGATTATAAGTATATGTAAAAAGTCCACTTATGACTTTCTAAAGATGTGTATCCCCTAACCAGAATCTGCCTCAATCTGATTAGGTAAATTGCCGCTCTGCAAGGGGTTAGTAGGGTTCCGATACTGGTGTATGCTGGAAGGTGCCTTTTATAAATCCATCCACCTTTTGGAGTATGTAGTGACAGGGTAGTTCACATCCAATTCTCTCCTCCAAAGTTGTTCACATGCAACATACACCTCTTGGAGTATGTAGATATTGACTGGTAAAGTAATCGCTGTATTGCAGACTGATAAAGTGATCTCTGTGTTGATCCTCACAGGAAATAGTCCATATAAAAGAGAGAAAGTCGCATATAGTGTAATAACATTTTTAATATATAAACACAGACATAACATACAGAGTGTCATGAGCACCGATACATCATGAAGAAGCCGCACCGGAAGTTCCTAGCGGCGAAACACGTGTTACGTGTTCTAACATGACTCGGGGTGGACCACCCGAGTAAGTAAAGGGATCTGCTGTGTTGCAAACAAGCCTAGAGAAAAGGCAAGGACAGCCCGCATTTCAAGCCACATAAAGAGAAGATCCGTAAGAAGGACATCACGCAGGCACCAGAGGACGGATCACAGCATATCTGGGAAGTGGTGAGATCAAACAAGGGACCCTTAGATGAGAGTATAGCTCTCAGTAGGATTTCCCTGAACAACGACGCCAACTGAATAGATGCTATAAGCATTTCTCTGATACATATGACTGTGACCAATATGCATGAACTGCTCAATATATAAAGTGATTAACCTGCATGAACTGCTTTACAAATAACGTCACTAACCTGCAGATTACAGCTAACTACTAAAGCTATTCTATCGCTTCATTTGATATATGCACGTATATTTTGACATCTGTTTTTGATGTATATACTTGTTATAAGGAAATAATAATTTGAGTTATTAGATCAATAACCCAAGTCTGTTTTTTAGCAGAGGAATTTCACCAAGCATAGGTTTTTTTATTGATAATGATATGATATTTATACCTTGATATACATGTACACCTGACAGATGTCTTAACTATTTTTCTCTCTGCTATGGCCATAGGTTTGTGTATTTTTAATAGAGTTAGGTATAATAGGGTATGTTTATATGTTGTAGACTAAGGTAGTTAATAAAGTTATATTTTTTGTATTACTAATGTGCACTCTGACTCCTTGGGATTTTGGTACCCCCCTGCTGCGGCATCTCTGTCTAAATAAATTGTAATGAAATAGGAAGTGCTGGCTAGGGAATCCTATTTAACTTTTTCTATCTTTTCTATTTCTATATTTTTTCTAGCTTCAATTGATTATATATATATATATATATATATATATATATATATATGTATATATAAATATATATTTGTGTGTGTATATTTATATATATATATATATATATATATATATATATATATATATATATATATATATATATATATATATATATATAATGAAAAAGGTAAGTCCCACCAGGGGGAATGAAGGAGGAGACCCGGAGACAGCAAACTTGGTATTATTATCTTTTATTCAGCCAAATGGCCAAATGACAGGTGCAGGTACAGATAGACACCTGACGCGTTTCGCGCATGCGTACATGCGCTTCATCAGAGGCCCTGATGAAGCGCATGTACGCATGCGCGAAACGCGTCAGGTGTCTATCTGTACCTGCACCTGTCAGGTACGCGTCAGAAACGCATCAGGTGTCTATCTGTACCTGCACCTGTCATTTGGCCATTTGGCTGAATAAAAGATATTAATACCAAGTTTGCTGTCTCCGGGTCTCCTCCTTCATTCCCCCTGGTAGGACTTACCTTTTTCATTATATATATATATATATATATATATATAAATATACACACACAAATATATATTTATTTATATATATATATATATATATATATATATATATATATATATATATATATATAATCAATTGAAGCTAGAAAAAATATAGAAATAGAAAAGATAGAAAAAGTTAAATAGGATTCCCTAGCCAGCACTTCCTGGTGGGACTTACCTTTTTCATTATCCAGCGGATGGGATACCGCTTGTTGGAGACCTCAGACCTTACCCGACCTCTCAGCGGAGCCATTTTCACCCTTGACCCAGGATTTCGTCACCAAGCGCTCACTTGCAGCGCACTTCCTGACGTCAGAGAGGGATTATGGCGTGCAACGCGGACCTAGGCATTACCTACAGATGCGACTGGAGGGGTTTGCACCAAGCCACGACCATCTGTGAAAGTTGTCTTTGCAGTCCTGCTCACGGAACGATCCGGCACACCACTTTCACTGGCTAAACAGCACTTTGGCAGATCTTTACACACCCGCTGGCATTGAGGATACTAGCTAAGTATTTTCCTTTCAGTTACCCCTACAGTGTTTTGAAGATACTTTTTTTGATACTTACATGACTTACTTAAGAGCTGACTACAACAGTGCAACTCTTGGCAGGGCCCTCTACTCTATAATTGTTTTGTTGTACTCCCCCTTTGTTTATAGCGCTGCGGAATCTGTTGGCGCTCTACAAATAACCGATAATAATAATAATAATAATAATAATAATACTTCTTCTGTGACTTTCACAGGACATTAGTTATCATAGCCACTAATACACCGGAACACATTGGATACTATTCCTTTACTACATAAGTTTGTGTTATACCGGACATTCAATAACTAACTTGTTTTACAGGATTACATATTGGGCAATACTTCTTTACCCAAATAGACCTTCTTCCACTGCAACGGGTTAATGGATTTTTCCAAAGGAACATTCTATTAAGTATACTATTTTAGAACACACAATTGTTTACGAGAAAGGAAAACTATACCTGCTAGCTATTGTACTTGTATTTTTGTATAACCTATATATATATATATATATATATATATATATATATATTTTTTTTTTAGATTAATATAGTATGACTGGCACCAGAAACAGTAGGAAAAGAGTTCCGGTCAATACCCACCCGCTTACACTTTAGAAATATGCAGGTGCGTAGTGTTCAGGGGTGATAAATATATTAAATTAATTCAGAAAAAGAATTTATGTGGTAGACGCGCAGGGTAAAAAGACTCCCTGACACCTCTATCACACAAAGTACACCCTTACCGGCACAGGACCATAAATACTCAAATATTAAATCAGATACAGATCACAACTAAATGCAAGAAAAAAATATATATTTAATAACAAAATAAAGAACAAAACACAACAGTATCAAAATATGCCTAATAGTAAGAAATACCACTATACCGATGATAATAAATTAAATAATAATGTCCAAAACGGAGGAATAAGTAATAAGTGAAAAACTGCTCCAAGGATTCCTGTAAGTAGGAAATTGCTGAAAAAAATCTTCAGAGCTCTCAAAAAAGGCCTTAAATTGAAGATAGCAGTATATCCCAATTGCGGTAATTTAAAGTCCCAAAATTTGCAACATTCAGGTATAAGAAGATTAATAATCCCTTTTGTATTTTTGTAGGAATATCTTAACAAGCACAAAACACAGCTGTCATGGTAGCACAGTATTAGATAGACAAAGCAATCGTCAGAAAGCAAGAAGCAAACAGTGCAGTCTCCCCCAGTATTGTTATGACAGTCCTTACAAAGCGGATGCTAGTTTAGGCAGGGTTAGTGTAAGAAGATTAAAAGTTCTCACCCTTTAATATCCAGGATACGATGTCCCTCAAATGATGCTGCTCGATAACAGTGCTGGTGGATTACTTACCTAACCCTCCTGACAATATCACAACTAGCTCCTACTTCTGGGAGGCCAGTTGCCTGTTGCTGAAACACGTGACGTGCTGATCCGTGTACCGTGTATTGGAATTTGTAGCTGGTTGTTGCAAAGTAGTGCCGCAGTATTTGGCAGGCTCCCTGAAGGTCTCAATCAAAGTGAACTCCGTTTGGATAATCGTAGCTGCCTCTCCTGCTACGTACGTTTCACCCCTCACAGCATGGGGCTTCTTCCGGCAGTGGCTATTGACGTCACTATTAGGTGACGCTATTTATTAGCATAATCTCTCCGCCTCCGAGTGAAAATTGAAGAGTCATAAAAGTAAACATATTTGTTTCTTATTTTTTGGCAACAAATATAAACATCGCTAAGTGGCATTTATAGTGGTTCTTATCTATACCTGTTTGCAAAATTTAATGCAATAGTTCAAATAATTTAAAAAAAATGAAGGAGTAGTATTTTGTCTTTTAATCCACATTGATTTTATTAAGGGCACCTCTGCATACATTTTAGTATGTTCTACAATAGATATTATGTTTGAAAACTCAGAATTATCAGATGTGACTTCGACATCAATCAATTATAATTTTATTATTGTGTCCTTCAATAAAGGATAAGTAAAGACTAAGGTTAATCTCTATTTCTTCCATTCATTTCAATAATTACATATAGGAGAGATAGAGGATAATTGTGTTAAGTATCAGATCATAAATTTTATTTTTGAAGAAATTGGTTTCCTCAAAAATATAATGTAATTGCTAAGTAAATATTTAAATGCTGAGAGTTTAGATGCCTAAGAAGGGGGCAAAGTTAATCTCCTCATTCATGCCTTTTGGTTTCAAAGAACCTAACTTGTATATCCATTTGCATTCCTTTTGTAACAGCAAGTTATCCCAGTTGCCACCTTTTACATTTAAATTCACTCTTTCCAGACCCCTAAATCTTAGGGTTGATTCATCACTATTATGATTGAAATAGAAATGTCGGGCTACACTACTGGTTTTAATAAGTTTATGTTTTATATCTCTCTTGTGTTCTTTGATCCTTTCTCTAAGCTCACAATAGGTTTTACCTATATAGTAAATTGGGCACTCACACTGTACCATATATACGACTCCCTCCGTTTTACATGTTATATGTCCTTTAATTTTGTGTGTTTTGCCATTAATGTCACAAAATATGTCACCCCTTAATAAGTTCTCACATACTGAGCATTTGGTACATTTAAAGTTCCCCTCTCTATTTTTTAAGTTTCTTGAGCCAATTCTTTTGTTCATTGTCAATGAATAAACTGCTCACTAGTGTGTCTCTCAGGTTCGGTGCTCTTTTTGCTGACATGCTAGGTTTTTCCCCTACCATTTTTTCAATTGATTTGTCTAGGGTTAATGCATGCCAGTGTTTAGATAGGATAGATTTTATTGTTTCCCATTTATCATTGTAAGTACTGATGAACCTAATTGTTTTTTCATCCTTTTTGTCTCTGGGGTCATAGAGTAACTTGTCTCTATCACTATCTCTGGCTTTACAGTAGGCCTGTTTCAATATTTTTGGAGGGTAGCCTCTTTCTTTAAATCTTACTTCTAGGGCTCTCGCTTCCATTTTAAAGCTGTCTATGCTCGTACAGTTTCTGCGGTGACGTAAGTATTGCCCCTGTGGGATATTTTTAGTTAGGTGTGGCAGGTGATGACTGTCGGCATGTAATAAGGCATTTGCCGCAGTACTTTTGCAAAAAGTTTCTGTCGTAATAATATTGCCCTCCTTTTTAATATTTAGATCCAGGAATGCTACTTCATCAGTGCTCCAAGTATATGTGAATTTTAAATTAAATGAATTATTATTCAGTCGTGATATAAAGTCTTGGAGTTGGATAACTGATCCCTCCCAAAACATTATAATGTCATCAATAAATCTTAGCCAAACGCTAATGTGGCTTAAATCGAGGTTAGAGGCATCCAGGACAATGTCTCTCTCCCAAGCTCCTAGATATAAACAGGCATAAGTCAGGGCACAGCATGTGTCCATTGCTGTGCCCAAAATCTGTTCGTAGTATTTGTTTTGAAAGACAAAAAAAGTTAGGTGTCAAAACAAATCTAAGGAGGTCTAATACAAACTCTGTATGTTTCTTGTATTTGGGTCCCCTTTCCTCCAGGAATCTTTTAATCTGTGAAATGCCATGTTCATGGGGGATTGAAGAATACAATTGTTCCACATCTATAGTCACAAGAATAGTTTTACTATTTACATTTATTCCATTTACTTTCTTAAGTACATCAAGAGTGTCCTGAATGTATGATGGAAGAGAATTCAGAAATGGTCTCAAACAATAATTAACATAAGTGGAGATATTTTCAGTAAGTGAATTTATCCCTGCTATTATTGGTCTACCTGGTATAGGAACAATCTTTTTATGTATTTTGGGGATGGTATAGAATGTGGCTGTTATTGGGAATTTTTTATTTAGATAGTCCAATTCTTTCTTATTTATTAGGCCTTCATCCTTGGCTTGCTTTAAGATTGTAGATAACTGTAATTTATAGTCATCTGTTGGATTGTTTTTAAGACATTTATAATGGGTCTTATCGTTAAGTTGTTTTTTACATTCCATCAGATAATTACGTGTGTTAAGAATTACCACATTTCCCCCTTTGTCCGAAGGTTTTATGACTATAGATGTGTCACTTTGACACATAAGAAACAAATAAATATGTTTACTTTTATGACTCTTCAAATTTCAATCGGAGGCGGAGAGATTATGCTAATAAATAGCGTCACCTAATAGTTAGCAGCTACGATTATCCAAACGGAGTTCACTTTGATTGAGACCTCCAGGGAGCCTTCCAAATACTGCGGCACTACTTTGCAACAACCAGCTACAAATTCCTGATGTGTCCCCAAAATACATAAAAAGATTGTTCCTATACCAGGTAGACCAATAATAGCAGGGATAAATTCACTTACTGAAAATATCTCCACTTATGTTGATTATTGTTTGAGACCATTTCTGAATTCTCTTCCATCATACATTCAGGACACTCTTGATGTACTTAAGAAAGTAAATGGAATAAATGTAAATAGTAAAACTATTCTTGTGACTATAGATGTGGAAAAATTGTATTCTTCAATCCCCCATGAACATGGCATTTCACAGACTAAAAGATTCCTGGAGGAAAGGGGACCCAAATACAAGAAACATACAGAGTTTGTATTAGACCTCCTTAGATTTGTTTTGACACATAACTTTTTTGTCTTTCAAAACAAATACTACGAACAGATTTTGGGCACAGCAATTGGCACATGCTGTGCCCCGACTTATGCCTGTTTATATCTAGGAGCTTGGGAGAGAGACATTGTCCTGGATGCCTCTAACCTCGATTTAAGCCACATTAGCGTTTGGCTAAGATTTATTGATGACATTATAATGTTTTGGGAGGGATCAGTTATCCAACTCCAAGACTTTATATCACGACTGAATAATAATTCATTTAATTTAAAATTCACATATACTTGGAGCACTGATGAAGTAGCATTCCTGGATCTAAATATTAAGAAGGAGGGCAATATTATTACGACAGAAACTTTTCGCAAAAGTACTGCGGTAAATGCCTTATTACATGCCGACAGTCATCACCTGCCACACCTAATTAAAAATATCCCACAGGGGCAATACTTACGTCACCGCAGAAACTGTACGAGCATAGACAGCTTTAAAATGGAAGCGAGAGCACTAGAAATAAGATTTAAAGAAAGAGGCTACCCTCCAAAAATATTGAAACAGGCCTACTGTAAAGCCAGAGATAGTGATAGAGACAAGTTACTCTATGACCCCAGAGACAAAAAGGATGAAAAAACAATTAGGTTCATCAGTACTTACAATGATAAATGGGAAACAATAAAATCTATCCTATCTAAACACTGGCATGCATTAACCCTAGACAAATCAATTGAAAAAATGGTAGGGGAAAAACCTAGCATGTCAGCAAAAAAAAAACCGAACCTGAGAGACACACTAGTGAGCAGTTTATTCATTGACAATGAACAAAATAATTGACTCAAGAAACTTAAAAAATAGAGAGGGGAACTTTAAATGTACCAAATGCTCAGTATGTGAGAACTTATTAAGGGGTGACATATTTTGTGACATTAATGGCAAAACACACAAAATTAAAGGACATATAACATGTAAAACGGAGGGAGTCGTATATATGGTACAGTGTGAGTGCCCAATTTACTATATAGGTAAAACCTATCGTGAGCTTAGAGAAAGGATCAAAGAACACAAGAGAGATATAAAACATAAACTTATTAAAACCAGTAGTGTAGCCAGACATTTCTATTTCAATCATAATAGTGATGAATCAACCCTAAGATTTAGGGGTCTGGAAAGAGTGAATTTAAATGTAAGAGGTGGCAACTGGGATAACTTGCTGTTACAAAAGGAATGCAAATGGATATACAATTTAGGTTCTTTGAAACCAAAAGGCATGAATGAGGAGATTAACTTTGCCCCCTTCTTAGGCGTCTAAACTCTCAGCATTTAAATATTTACAAAGACCTAGATTTGGAGTTTGGCGTTAGCCGTGAAAACCAGCGTTAGAGGCTCCTAACGCTGGTTTTAGGCTACCGCCGGTATTTGGAGTCACTCAAAATAGGGTCTAACGCTCACTTTTCAGCCGTGACTTTTCCATACCGCAGATCCCCTTACGTAAATTGCGTATCCTATCTTTTCAATGGGATCTTTCTAACTCCGGTATTTAGAGTCGTTTCTGAAGTGAGCGTTAGACATCTAACGACAAAACTCCAGCCGCAGGAAAAAAGTCAGTAGTTAAGAGCTTTCTGGGCTAACGCCGGTTTATAAAGCTCTTAACTACTGTACTCTAAAGTACACTAACACCCATAAACTACCTATGTACCCCTAAACCGAGACCCCCCCACATCGCCGACACTCGAATAAATTTTTTTAACCCCTAATCTGCCGACCGCCACCTACGTTATCCTTATGTACCCCTAATCTGCTGCCCCTAACACCGCCGACCCCTGTATTATATTTATTAACCCCTAATCTGCCCCCCTCAATGTCGCCTCCACCTGCCTACACTTATTAACCCCTAATCTGCCGACTGCAAAGCGCCGCCACCTATGTTATCCTTATGTACCACTAATCTGCTGCCCCTAACACCGCCGACCCCTGTATTATATTTATTAACCCCTAATCTGCCCCCCTCAACGTCGCCTCCACCTGCCTACACTTATTAACCCCTAATCTGCCGAGCGGACCTGAGCGCTACTATAATAAAGTTATTAACCCCTAATCCGCCTCACTAACCCTATAATAAATAGTATTAACCCCTAATCTGCCCTCCCTAACATCGCCGACACCTAACTTCAATTATTAACCCCTAATCTGCCGACCGGAGCTCACCGCTATTCTAATAAATGTATTAACCCCTAAAGCTAAGTCTAACCCTAACACTAACACCCCCCCCTAAGTTAAATATAATTTTAATCTAACGAAATTAATTATCTCTTATTAAACAAATTATTCCTATTTAAAGCTAAATACTTACCTGTAAAATAAATCCTAATATAGCTACAATATAAATTATAATTATATTATAGCTATTTTAGGATTAATATTTATTTTACAGGTAACTTTGTATTTATTTTAACCAGGTACAATAGCTATTAAATAGTTAAGAACTATTTAATAGCTAAAATAGTTAAAATAATTACAAATTTACCTGTACACTACACTATTAATAAATTAATTAAATACAATTCCTACAAATAAATACAATTAAATAAACTTGCTAAAGTACAAAAAATAAAAAAGAACTAAGTTACAAAAAATAAAAAAATATTTACAAACATAAGAAAAATATTACAACAATTTTAAACTAATTACACCTACTCTAAGCCCCCTAATAAAATAACAAAGCCCCCCAAAATAAAAAAAATGCCCTACCCTATTCTAAATAACTAAAGTTCAAAGCTCTTTTACCTTACCAGCCCTGAACAGGGCCCTTTGTGGGGCATGCCCCAAGAAGTTCAGCTCTTTTGCCTGTAAAAGAAAAAATACAATACCCAAGCCCCCCAACATTACAACCCACCACCCACATACCCCTAATCTAACCCAAACCCCCCTTAAATAAACCTAACACTAAGCCCCTGAAGATCTTCCTACCTTATCTTCACCTCACCGGGTTCAACGATCTGTCCAGAAGAGCTCCTCCGATGTCCTGATCCAAGCCTAAGCGGGGGGCTGAAGAGGTCCATGATCCGGATGAAGTCTTCATCCAAGCGGGAGCTGAAGAGGTCCATGATCCGGCTGAAGTCTTCTATCAACGGCATCTTCAATCTTCTTTCTTCCGGATCCATCTTGCAGACCTCCGACGTGGAACATCCTGCTGGCCCGATGGACTAACGACGAATGACGGTTCCTTTAAGGGACGTCAACCAAGATGGCGTCCCTCGAATTCCGATTGGCTAATAGGATTCTATCAGCCAATCGGAATTAAGGTAGGAATATTCTGATTGGCTGATGGAATCAGCCAATCAGAATCAAGTTCAATCCGATTGGCTGATCCAATCAGCCAATCAGATTGAGCTTGCATTCTATTGGCTGATCGGAACAGCCAATAGATTGCGAGCTCAATCTGATTGGCTGATTGAATCAGCCAATCGGATTGAACTTGAATCTGATTGGCTGATTCCATCAGCCAATAAGAATATTCCTACCTTAATTCCGATTGGCTGATAGAATCCTATCAGCCAATCGGAATTCGAGGTACGCCATCTTGGATGACGTCCCTTAAAGGAACCGTCATTCGTCGTTAGTCCGTCGGGCTAGCAGGATGTTCCGCGTCGGAGGTCTGCAAGATGGATCCGGAAGAAAGAAGATTGAAGATGCCGTTGATAGAAGACTTCAGCCGGATCATGGACCTCTTCAGCTCCCGCTTGGATGAAGACTTCATCCGGATCATGGACCTCTTCAGCCCCCCGCTTGGGCTTGGATCAGGACATCGGAGGAGCTCTTCTGGACAGATCGTTGAACCCGGTGAGGTGAAGATAAGGTAGGAAGATCTTCAGGGGCTTAGTGTTAGGTTTATTTAAGGGGGGTTTGGGTTAGATTATGGGTATGTGGGTGGTGGGTTGTAATGTTGGGGGGCTTGGGTATTGTATTTTTTCTTTTACAGGCAAAAGAGCTGAACTTCTTGGGGCATGCCCCGCAAAGGGCCCTGTTCAGGGCTGGTAAGGTAAAAGAGCTTTGAACTTTAGTTATTTAGAATAGGGTAGGGCATTTTTTTATTTTGGGGGGCTTTGTTATTTTATTAGGGGGCTTAGAGTAGGTGTAATTAGTTTAAAATTGTTGTAATATTTTTCTTATGTTTGTAAATATTTTTTTATTTTTTGTAACTTAGTTCTTTTTTATTTTTTGTACTTTAGCAAGTTTATTTAATTGTATTTATTTGTAGGAATTGTATTTAATTAATTTATTGATAGTGTAGTGTTAGGTTAATTGTAGGTAACTGTAGGTAGTTTATTTAATTAATTTATTGATAGTATAGTGTTAGGTTTAATTGTAACTTAGGTTAGGATTTCTTTTACAGGTAAATTTGTAATTATTTTAGCTATTTTAGCTATTAAATAGTTCTTAACTATTTAATAGCTATTGTACCTGGTTAAAATAAATACAAAGTTACCTGTAAAATAAATATTAATCCTAAAATAGCTATAATATAATTATAATTTATATTGTAGCTATATTAGGATTTATTTTACAGGTAAGTATTTAGCTTTAAATAGGAATAATTTATTTAATAAGAGATAATTAATTTCGTTAGATTAAAATTATATTTAATTTAGGGGGGTGTTAGTGTTAGGATTAGATTTAGCTTTAGGGGTTAATACATTTATTAGAATAGCGGTGAGCTCCGGTCGGCAGATTAGGGGTTAATAATTGAAGTTAGGTGTCGGCGATGTTAGGGAGGGCAGATTAGGGGTTAATACTATTTATGATAGGGTTAGTGAGGCGGATTAGGGGTTAATAACTTTATTATAGTAGCGCTCAGGTCCGCTCGGCAGATTAGGGGTTAATAAGTGTAGGCAGGTGGAGGCGACGTTGAGGGGGGCAGATTAGGGGTTAATAAATATAATACAGGGGTCGGCGGTGTTAGGGGCAGCAGATTAGGGGTACATAAGGATAACGTAGGTGGCGGCGCTTTGCGGTCGGCAGATTAGGGGTTAATAAGTGTAGGCAGGTGGAGGCGACATTGAGGGGGGCAGATTAGGGGTTAATAAATATAATACAGGGGTCGGCGGTGTTAGGGGAAGCAGATTAGGGGTACATAAGGATAACCTAGGTGGCGGCGCTTTGCGGTCGGCAGATTAGGGGTTAATAAGTGTAGGCAGGTGGAGGCGACGTTGTGGGAGGCAGATTAGGGGTTAATAAATATAATATAGGGGTCGGCGATGTTAGGGCAGCAGATTAGGGGTACATAGGGATAATGTAAGTAGCGGCGGTTTACGGAGCGGCAGATTAGGGGTTAATAATAATATGCAGGGGTCAGCGATAGCTGGGGCGGCAGATTAGGGGTTAATAAGTGTAAGGCTAGGGGTGTTTAGACTCGGGGTACATGTTAGGGTGTTAGGTGCAGACGTAGAAGTGTTTCCCCATAGCAAACAATGGGGCTGCGTTAAGAGCTGAACGCGGCTTTTTTGCAGGTGTTAGGTTTTTTTTCAGCTCAAACAGCCCCATTGTTTCCTATGGGGGAATCGTGCACGAACACGTTTTTGAGGCTGGCCGCTTGCGTAAGCAAATCTGGTATCGAGAGTTGAAGCTGCGTTAAAAATGCTCTACGCTCCTTTTTTGGAGCCTAACGCAGCCTTTTTGTGGACTCTCAATACCAGAGTTATTTTTATGGTGCGGCCAGAAAAAAGCCGGCGTTAGTTTTTCGGGTCGTTACCGACAAAGCTCCAAATCTAGCCGTTAGCAATTACATTATATTTTTGAGGAAACCAATTTCTTCAAAAATAAAATTTATGATCTGATACTTAACACAATTATCCTCTATCTCTCCTATATGTAATTATTGAAATGAATGGAAGAAATAGAGATTAACCTTAGTCTTTACTTATCCTTTATTGAAGGACAAAATAATAAAATTATAATTGATTGATGTCGAAGTCACATCTGATAATTCTGAGTTTTCAAACATAATATCTATTGTAGAACATACTAAAATGTATGCAGAGGTGCCCTTAATAAAATCAATGTGGATTAAAAGACAAAATACTACTCCTTCGTTTTTTTTAAATTATTTGAACTATTGCATTAAATTTTGCAAACAGGTATAGATAAGAACCACTATAAATGCCACTTAGCGATGTTTATATTTGTTGCCAAAAAATAAGAAACAAATATGTTTACTTTTATGACTCTTCAAATTTCACTCGGAGGCTGAGAGATTATGCTAATAAATAGTGATGTCGCGAACCTAAAATTTTCGGTTCGCGAACCGCGGACTCGAACTTCCGGTATTGAATTCAATAGGCAGGCGAACTTTAAAACCTACAAGGACTCTTTCTGGCCACAATAGTGATGGAAAAGTTGTTTCAAGGGTACTAACACCTGGACTGTTGCATGCTGGAGGGGGATCCCTGGCAAAACTCCCATGGAAAATTACATAGTTGATGCAGAGTCTGCTTTTAAGCCATAATGGGTCTAAATCAACTAACATTTCCAAAGTGGCTGTCTCAAAACATCCCGGACAGAAGATAGATTGATAGTGATAGATAGGATAGATAGATATACATAGATTGATAGTTAGATAGAATCGATAGAAGAGAAATAGATAGATTTGTTAGATATATAATTACCCTAATAAATTCTAATAATCAAACATGCGTTCTTTGACCCAAATAGCTTGTGTCAATTAGTACTTTTCTTAGCACTTTAATCCCTGTCCCCCCCCCCCCCTATCGGGGGAGTTCTATATGGCCTGCCAGATTACCCTGAAAAATTATAATAATAAGACATGTGGTCTGCTACCTATTTTAACGAGGTTGTATTTTAAGTACTACCATTCTTAGCACTTTAATCTCTGTAACTCCCCCTATTTGGTGAGGTCTATACGGCCTGGATGATTACCCATACAAAATATAATAATAAGACATCTGCTCTTGGTCTGCGACCCATGGTAACTATGTTGTGTTAATTAGTAATGTCCTTCGCATTTTAATAGCTGTTACTCATACTCACCCTATTGGTGGAGGTCTATATGGCCTGCATGATTACCCTTACAAAATATAACAACCAAACATATGTTCTGGGACCCATGGTAAGTAGGTTGTGTTATGTAGTACTGTTCTTTGCATTTTCATACCTGTTACAACACCAAATGGTGGCAGGTCTATCTGTCCTTCATGATTAGCTGCACCCAAACCCAAAAAAAAGCCAAGTGGTCTTAGACTAACACCCATGGCTAACTCTGTTGTTTCAATTAGTACTATTCTTATCACTTTCATCCCTGTTACGGGCGGTCTACATGGCCATCATGATTATCCGAACAAAATACTACAATCCAACCTTTGCTCAGTCTTCATAGGCCCTTCATTGTCTGTATTTTGATAGTACAGTTCTTATTATTTTTATAGCTGATACAACACCGAATGTTGTCAGCTCTATATGGCCTGCATGATTAGCTGCACCCAATACAAAAATAAATCCAAGCGGTCTTGGATTATTACCCATGGCTAACTTTGTTGTTTCAAGTAGTACTATTCTTAGCACTTTCATCTCATCATCCCTGTTACTTCCAGGACTCTCGGTGGTGGTGGTCTACATGGCCATCATGATTAGCCTAACCAAATACTACAATCCAATCTTGGCTCAGTCTTCCTAAGGCCCTTCATTGGCTGTATTTTGGTAGTACTGTTCTTATTACTACATGGTGGTCTACATGGCCATCATGATTAGCCTAACCAAATACTACAATCCAACCTTGGCCCAGTCTTCCTAAGGCCCTTCATTGGCTGTATTTTGGTAGTACTGTTCTTATTAGTTTAATAGCTGATACGACACCGAATGTTGTCAGCTCTATATGGCCTGCATGAATAGCCGCACCCAAAGCCATAAAAAAGCCAAGCGGTTTTGCACTAACACCCATGGCTAACTCTGTTGTTTCAAGTTCTACTATTCTTAGCTCTTTCATCTCATCATCCCTGTTACTTCCAGGACTCCCGGTGGTGGTGGTCTACATGGCCATCATGATTAGCCTAACCAAATACTACAATCCAACCTTGGCTCAGTCTTCCTAAGGCCCTTCATTGGCTGTATTTTGGTAGTACTGTCATCCTTTTGAATAAAAGATTACAGTAAAGGCATTGATTTTAGAAACCCACAGATCATTATTTGCAACCGTGAATTTAGAAAAAAAAATTGATTACACACCCGTCACACTTATTTATGCTCAGGCCTTTTTAATACGAGGGTCCCTGAGCCTCAACCGAAACAACAGCATGAAAGAGGAGATATGTCATCCTTTTGAATAAAAGATTACAGGAAAGGCATTGATTTTAGAAACCCACAGATCATTATTTGCAACCGTGAAATTAGAAAAAAACATTGATTACACAGCCGTGACACTTATTTATGCTCAGGCCTTTTTAATACGAGGGTCCCGGAGCCTCAACCGAAACAACAGCATGAAAGAGGAGATATGTCATCCTTTTGAATAAAAGATTACAGGAAAGGCATTGATTTTAGAAACCCACAGATCATTATTTGCAACCGTGAAATTAGAAAAAAACATTGATTACACAGCCGTGACACTTATTTATGCTGAGGCCTTTTTAATACGAGGGTCCCGGAGCCTCAACCGAAACAACAGCATGAAAGAGGAGATATGTCATCCTTTTGAATAAAAGATTACAGTAAAGGCATTGATTTTAGAAACCCACAGATCATTATTTGCAACCGTGAATTTAGAAAAAAAAATTGATTACACACCCGTCACACTTATTTATGCTCAGGCCTTTTTAATACGAGGGTCCCTGAGCCTCAACCGAAACAACAGCATGAAAGAGGAGATATGTCATCCTTTTGAATAAAAGATTACAGGAAAGGCATTGATTTTAGAAACCCACAGATCATTATTTGCAACCGTGAAATTAGAAAAAAACATTGATTACACAGCCGTGACACTTATTTATGCTCAGGCCTTTTTAATACGAGGGTCCCGGAGCCTCAACCGAAACAACAGCATGAAAGAGGAGATATGTCATCCTTTTGAATAAAAGATTACAGGAAAGGCATTGATTTTAGAAACCCACAGATCATTATTTGCAACCGTGAAATTAGAAAAAAACATTGATTACACAGCCGTGACACTTATTTATGCTCAGGCCTTTTTAATACGAGGGTCCCGGAGCCTCAACCGAAACAACAGCATGAAAGAGGAGATATGTCATCCTTTTGAATAAAAGATTACAGTAAAGGCATTGATTTTAGAAACCCACAGATCATTATTTGCAACCGTGAAATTAGAAAAAAACATTGATTACACAGCCGTGACACTTATTTATGCTCAGGCATTTTTAATACGAGGGTCCCGGAGCCTCAACCGAAACAACAGCATGAAAGAGGAGATATGTCATCCTTTTGAATAAAAGATTACAGGAAAGGCATTGATTTTAGAAACCCACAGATCATTATTTGCAACCGTGAATTTAGAAAAAAAAATTGATTACACACCCGTGACACTTATTTATGCTCAGGCCTTTTTAATACGAGGGTCCCGGAGCCTCAACCGAAACAACAGCATGAAAGAGGAGATATGTCATCCTTTTGAATAAAAGATTACAG